>NC_082394.1:4046689-4185749 GCF_031168955.1 Gadus macrocephalus
TTTAAGGGGTGAAAAACTCGGCGCGTTTGTTCCGAGGGACTGAAGAAATTGCACAACACGCTGTCAACTTTATGGCTAATAAAATTTCAAAGGCACCATAGTCTATTAATACGGCAGCGAAATGTCCCCCGGACTCAGGAATCTCACTGCTCCCCCCCTCCCTGTTCCCACGCTCCGTCCCTCTCCGCCGCCATCTTGCTTTTTCAATTCAAGGAATTTTGGGAATATTTCACTCTTTTGACTTTACAATCTTTTTTCTTATCTACACAGTACCAAAACAGAACCCAGACTACAGCGACAACACATGGCAGGGCCTCTCATACGGCTCTCATACAGCCTCTCATAGCCTCTCATGCAGCCTCTCATACAGCCTCTCATACGGCTCTCATACAGCCTCTCATACGGCCCCTCATACGGCCTCTAATGCGGCCTCTCATGCGGCCTCTAATGCGGCCTCTCATACGGCCTCTCATACAGCCTCTCACAGCCTCTCATGCAGCCTCTCATACAGCCTCTCATACGGCCTCTCATGCAGCCTCTCATGCAGCCTCTCATACAGCCTCTCATACGGCCTCTCACAGCCTCTCATACGGCCTCTCGTATGGCATCTCATACACTCTAATATGGCATCTCATACGGCCTCTCATACAGCCTCTCATACGGCCTCTCACAGCCTCTCATACGGCCTCTCAAAGCCTCTCATACGGCCTCTCATACAGCGTCTCATGCGGCCTCTCACAGCCTCTCATGCGGCCTCTCACAGCCTCTCATACGGCCTCTCACAGCCTCTCATGCGGCCTCTCACGGCCTCTCATGCGGCCTCTCACAGCCTCTCATGCGGCATCTCATACGCCTCTCACAGCCTCTCATGCGGCCTCTCACAGCCTCTCATGCGGCCTCTCACAGCCTCTCATTCGGCCTCTCACAGCCTCTCATGCGGCCTCTCACGGCCTCTCATGCGGCCTCTCACGGCCTCTCATGCGGCCTCTCACAGCCTCTCATACGGCCTCTCACGGCCTCTCATGCGGCCCTCTCACGGCCTCTCATGCGGCCTCATACGGCCTCTCATGCGGCCTCATACAGCCTCTCATGCGGCCTCTCACGGCCTCTCACGGCCTCTCATGCGGCCTCTCACGGCCTCTCATGCGGCCTCTCACAGCCTCTCATGCGGCCTCTCACAGCCTCTCATGCGGCCTCTCACAGCCTCTCATGCGGCCTCATACGGCCTCATACAGCCTCTCATGCGGCCTCTCACGGCCTCTCATGCGGCCTCTCACGGCCTCTCATGCGGCCTCTCATGCGGCCTCTCACAGCCTCTCATGCGGCCTCATACGGCCTCTCATGCGGCCTCATACAGCCTCTCATGCGGCCTCTCACGGCCTCTCATGCGGCCTCTCACGGCCTCTCATGCGGCCTCTCACGGCCTCTCATGCGGCCTCTCACAGCCTCTCATGCGGCCTCATACGGCCTCTCTTGAGCTCCTCCTGGAGGGCGGCAGGGAGGCACAGAGACAGTACAGTAGGCTGCTTGTGTCAGCCCCCAAGCGAGGCATTATTCAGAGGGCATGAAGACCGCGTGCTGGGGCCCCGGCCCCTCAACGTGGGGCCGGAGCCGGCCGGGCTGGAGGCTAGAGGGGAGGGGAGGGGAGGGGGGGAGGCTAGAGGGGAGGGGAGGGGAGGGGGGGAGCTGGAGGAGTCGGGGGTGGTGGTAGAGCTGGTGCTGTTGGTGTTGGAGGTTGAGGGATATGGTGGTGGTGGTGTTGGTGGTGGTGGTGGTGGAGGTGATGTGGTGGAGGTGGTGCTGGAGAAGATGGTGGTGGTGGTGCTGGAGGTGGAGAAGATAGTGGTGGTGGTGGTGGAGGTGATGTGGGGGTGGTGGTGCTGGAGAAGATAGTGGTGGTGGTGGAGGTGGAGGTGATGTAGGGGTTGTGGTGGTGGTGCTGGAGAAGATAGTGGTGGTGGTGGAGAAGATAGTGGTGGTGGTGGTGGTGGTGGAGAAGATAGTGGTGGTGGTGGTGGAGAAGATAGTGGTGGTGGTGGTGGTGGAGGTGGAGAAGATAGTGGTGGTGGTGGTGGTGGTGCTGGTGCAGGAGAAGATAGTGGTGGTGGTGGTGGTGGTGGTGGAGAAGATAGTGGTGGTGGTGGTGGTGCTGGTGCAGGAGAAGATAGTGGTGGTGGTGGTGGAGGTGGAGAAGATAGTGGTGGTGGTGGTGGAGAAGATAGTGGTGGTGGTGGTGGTGGAGGTGGAGAAGATAGTGGTGGTGGTGGTGGAGAAGATAGTGGTGGTGGTGGTGCTGGAGAAGATTGTAGTGTTGTTGGTGGTGGAGGTGGTGGTGGTGGAGGTGGACTTGCTGGTTGTGGAGGAGGTGGTGGTGGTGGAGGTGGACTTGCTGGTTGTGGAGGTGGTGGTGGTGGTGGTGTAGGGCTAGTTGGAGGGGAATGACTGTGGGTCCACAGGGAGTAGCGAGTTCAGTCCTGTCCTAAAGGGACAGAAATCATTAAGAGGTTTTATAGCCACAATTAAAAAAGACCCGAAACAGATGTTATGTTTCACTAATAAAGGACATAATCACTTCACACCAGTAATTAAGCCCTGTGTAGGAACACGAGGGAGCTGTGTGTGTGTGCGTGTGTGTGTGTGCGTGCTTCTGTGCTGGTGTGTGCCTGTGTTGGTGTGGTTGTGTGTGTGTGTGTGTGCCTGTTTTAGAGTCCATTATATAAGCAAAGAAAATGCAGCATTGGCATAATACAGGTTCATACAGGTTCATAATGCAGGTTTATGGTTCATAATGCAGCTTTATACAGGTTTATAATGCAGCTTTATGTTCATAATGCAGGTTTATGGTTCATAATAAAGGTTCATAATGCAGGTTTATGTTCATAATGGTGGTTTATAGTTCATAATGCAGGTTCATAATGCAGCTTTATGGTTCATACTGCAGGTTCATAATGCAGCTTTATGGTTCATACTGCAGGTTCATACAGGTTCATAATGCAGGTTCATAATGACGGTTTATGGTTCATAGACTGCGGGCTCCGCTGGGCTGAGCTCTGTGAAGCTGCTCAGTTAACGGGGGGATAACCTCCTGATTATCCACATGAAAATTTAATTAGCTGGCTTTTTTAGCTGGCAGGGATGGGATCCGCGCTCTGCTGTATAAATCACCTGTGGTTGCAGTTTCCCTCCGCCTCGTACCCCCGTAACCCCGGGAGCTCATTAGGGGAAGCTCATCGCACGCGGTCTAAATGTTCTTCAGGGACCAAGCCAAACTTTGATTTATGCAGAACACTTGGGGAATGACAGAGGCCCATTAGTTAGTTTGAAGAGAACGAGCGCAGTGCCTCCCTAGGTGTGTTGATCGCTCCCGGAGGGAACAGAAAACACACTTCTGTGTTCAGAACATGTGTGATCTAGATCAGAGGAACCTGAGGCCGCTTTCTGGGACGGATCCTGTGGGGTTGAGCGGTTCACTACTGCTTTATAGCGCGCCGTGGAACACGGACAAACAGACTCGCAGCACGGCATGGCTTTGATACACTTACGCTGTGTGTGCGTGTGTGCATGTGTGCGTGCACGTGAATGTTTCTGTGTGTGCGCACTTGTTTGTGTGTGTGTGTGTGTGTTTGTGTGTGTGCACGGCAGCACGCACAACGAATAAAATGTATCCCGAAGTAACGTCAAGAATACTTCCTGACATTTACTGCAATTCAGCAGAGCAGCATCAACATGTTCGCGTGTGGATGGTTTATTGTATGTATGTATGTATTGGGCAAAGTGTGCAGATCCCAGGGTTAATCCAGAGTAATGAAATAAAGTGGCATGTGCAAGAGGAATCCAACCTCTCCGGGAGACGCCGTTCCTCCTCATACCCCACAGCGGCATGCGGCTTGAGAATGTTTTGGTGCTCTTTAGACGACCACTCACCGGCGAGAACTATAGTGGGGGACTGCCAATCACACAGTGTTGCTCTGACATTGTGGCGTATCGTTGAGTCACGCTAATTGTCACGTCTCTTTAGAGCAGTCTGTGTGTCCTTTGAAAAAAAGACGACGTTTTGGCAAAAACAGGGTTTCAGTTCAAAACAAACAGAACCTGGAACACAGGCAAACAACGCAGGTCAGCCCTCGCGGCCAGCAGCCGGGCGACTCGGGGGCTCAGAGGCCAAGTCCTCGGCCCGAGTCCTGCCGGCGGGTCTTGCCAAGGGGCTGAGTCAGGGACAGGGCTCCTGGAAGCAGCGCCCCACAGGGAGGGGGGGCCAGTGTCCCGTCAGATACCAGCGTGGCACCCTAGCCCCGCTCATTACTGCTATCGCACGCAGACCTGCACCTGGCAGCTGTTTTGTTCCTGCAGATTCCTCAGCTCCACCGCGGCCACAACAAGTCGTCCTCGATCAGGAGCTGTGTGTTGTTGTTTTTTTTTTATCTTGCGAACACAATTGTTACGCACAAAATGTACTCCTGATTCTGGCACAATGGAGGAAGTACATAATATCAGAGGTCAAGTCATGGCTGGTTACTTGTCTCATAAAAAACGGTCTCATTAAAAAGCTGCTTTAAATGGTGGCAAATCAGGGGCCGCCATTAAACCCAGAGGAAGTGCTTTAATGGGTTGTTTCTACTACGTACTGGGGAAGGGGCTAATACGCTTTTAATGGCTTTATTTTCTATCAGGCGCAGATGGGTGAACTTTACAGTAGAGACTGCAGTCACTGCAGAGGGATTCTCCTTTATTCATAACAGACGTATTAAGACATGCAAAAGATTATGTCCAAAACCACGCCGTATAATGAGGTATTTTAGCACAAGGTACATGTTATGATGGCTTACAAAGTTACAGAGCATTAGGAATGAGTCGGGCTGCGTCTTAAATGGCTCAGCTGAAGCCAGGCCACTGATTTCAGTTGGGCGGTACGTGACCTGCCAGGTCTGAGAGAGTGAAGCGCACCTTCTCAGTTCTTCATCATCACAAAGCTTTTCTACTCTGGTGGTGTATCCCAGTTAGTGAAGTTCACAAAGCAGATGGCTTACTGATCTCTGCTTCAGCAGCAGTTCATCACATCTGCGTTTGGAGAACAGCCTTTGGTCTTGTTTGTATCAGTAGTGAGAAAGACAAAATGGAAATGTGTCACTGGTCATTGGGTGGTTGTAGTTTCATATTAAGACATGAATCCCATGTTTATGTCTTGTATGGAGCTGACCAGTGTGGTTGTACACGTGGTTTTTCGGTTGCACTGCGATGCTTTTGAGTCAATCCCAGACGTGAACGGAGGTTGCATCAATTAGCTTGTTATTAATTATTTACGAAACGCCATTTAGATCTTTGCACCAACTGGTTGTCAGTTGTTGCACATAAACGCTGCACACATATAGTGTGATTTGTCACATTTCAACAGTATGCAACACAATGCATCTCAAGTCTCCTAGCGACCGTATGGGATCAGTGTTGGTAGTTTAGCCGTGTGTAGTTGTGTGTCGTAGTGTTGTGATTGAACAGAAGGAATGATGGTTCCTGTTGCTGTGAACGAGCTTCAGGGCTTTCAAGGCGAAGCCTTCAGTAGGACAGCACTGCTTTAATATCGCGTATTCATTTTCATACTCCGTCAATGTCATGGGCTGATCCGTGAAAGGGCCGGATCTGCCATCGCTAATCGGTTGAGATACGCGGAAAACCCAAACCAAATTCAGTTTGTTTTTTGAAGTGAAATCCTGAAGCCCCCTTTTTTCTCGGTTGGATAACACACAGAGGAGGGAAAGAGAGGAGGGAAAGCTGACGTTAGACAAACCCCTCCCTTTGCCGTTAACCTCCTCGATATGTGCTGGCACATAAACAAACACACATAAATATAGCCTTGGCGCGTCCCGGAGCGCATGTTTTATGTTTTAGTCATGCTCCTATACAGGCCTGTAGGACTTTGTGGAGGGCAGGCTGGATGGTATGGATCGTGTTCAGCACTTATTATATCAGCTCCCACAGATTGCTCACATGTGCAAATATAGCGACAATATAGGAGAGCAAGCTTCATCCCTAGGCTGGGGGGGGGGGGGGGGGGGGGGGGGGGGCGTCGGTTTTGGGGCGTGTGTGTGAGTGAGTGTGTGTGTGTGTGTGTGTGTGTGTGCTCACTGGGATAGAACAGGCAGCATTAGGAGGTGTCTTTTGTTGCCCCGGGGGGGGGGGGGGGGGCCTGCCGTAGTCCCAGGGGAGGGGTCCTGAATGAGGGGGATCTAACTTCACCCCCCCGCCCCCCCCCCCCCCTCAAACCCAGAGTCCTGCCTCCTCCTGCCTCCCCCCTCGCCCCCCCCCCGCCTGCTCCCATGGGACGGCCCGGGGACAAAGAGGGAGCGGGGCTGGGGTGGGCCGGGATGTTTGGGGGTGCACCGCGGCCCCTGTCTTATTAGAAGGGTCGTGAAGGTGTCACGATGATTAATAGGCCGAGGAGCGTGGGGATACTCCAGAGCCACATTTATTCAGCGCCGGGACTCCCCGACACACTCCCCAACCACAAAATGGCCCATTTGCATTTCCCATTAGGAAAAGAAAAAATATAGATATATATGCAAATGAAATCCCTATCTGGGTCTGTGCCTCACGCGTGATCCAAGTGGGCATTGACAATGGATGACCGGCAGGTCGCCGCTGTGTTTTAGGAGCGGGTTCTCACCTGGTGAACCGGTTTGGGGCAGATTGAGGTGAGGAGGAAAGTTAGTGTTGTGCGGCAGAGCGGATCTCTGAGCTCACCGGTTACGGTTTATCCTTCGGTCGAACCGGTCTGTCATCGTTCTCCAGTTGGCTCAGTGGTTTGAGCTTAGTGCCTGATGGGTTTGTTGTTAGCTGAGGTACCCGGCTTTATTTGAAGTAAGAAGGGCTACTTTTATATTGATGATGCAGGAATACACGGAGATGCCTTCAGGAATATATCCAGATGATATCATGCGTTCTTGAAGGACTGCTGTTCAGCAGTGGGATTAACCCTCCTTTAGGTGATTCTGACGTCAGAACTAGAAGGGATTACGCCATTTTGTTCTCATACAGCGTTCACATGCAGTGGTGGAGATAATGTTTTCCACGTCATCCACATTTCCTCCGCCGTACTCTCGGCTCCCGGACAACCTCAGCGCTCTTGGTTATTAAAGGTTATAAAACCGTGTTACACACGTGGGATATGAAAGATAAGAACCTCCCTAGTAAGTTTCCCCTCTATCAGCACGTGGGAAGGCAGGGTACCTGGGGACGGTCAGACCTCACCTGCAGCTCAACGCCGCAATTAGACGGCAGGGAAATAAGCTGCACCAATAACGACGCTCGGCGGAAGGCAGCGACGGATTTCGTTGGATGAAATCCGGCCGCGTGAGTTGCCTGCGTTGAGGCGAAGGACCGGTCTTCCTGCAGCGAGCTGTACAGCTGCAGTACGGTAGTTCTGGGAGGGTTTCCTCCACCTTCTCGTTTAGAAAGTAGCTTGAATGATGAGGTGAGCGGAGCAGGACCTGAAGCTGTGCACGCGGCAGGGCTCCACTCGCTCGCGGTCAGAGCGGTTCTGTTATTAATCAGAGCGGGCAGCGGGCAGCGAGAGCAAGTTCAGGTGGGGTTCAAGTGTCCACTCGGCTTTCGGTCAATTAATGACAAGGTGCCATTGTTCCTTTTAAACGTACTGCCATCGCTTTGGAGCGTGATTAGGCTTCGGGGGCGCTTGGCGCTCCATCGTTTCCCCATCGCTCATCGACGTACCGGATCTATAGAAGCACACATTGATTTCCGACTGATCAATGTGCTCTTTGTTTAGCGCCATGAGGAACACGTCGTTCGTGTGTATTTACCGACACGGTCCCCGGTACACCAGGTCCTCCTCCTTTTCCGCCGAATCGTCTTCCTGGCTTTGTCTCGGGGTTCTGGGTTGGAGAACGTCGTCCGCCGGAACCACACACCGATAAAAACAACAACAAATAGTAGCAGCACATAAACTGCAGAATCATTGCCCTCGAGTTCGGTGGCTGATGAGCAAACACAACGCCCGCCTCCTTAATTGCTGTGACCCCAGCAACCCGCCAGGAGGAACATTGACATATTGTTTGTCCAGCGTGAGACACTGTATAATTTACACTCGCTAATGATGGCGCTGAAGGGCCCCGGCGTCACCGCTTGGCCCCGGCTCAACGTTCCTTGGAGCCCGCTAACGGACGCTTCCCCGAACACCAGGGGATTCATACCTCTCCGAGCCTGCCCCATGATTCAATTACTACTCTTGTTTGGTGTCAACCAGGCCTGCCCGCTGTTCTCTGTAGCCCCGGCGGAGCTCTCAGGGACAGGCTCCCATTGGCTGGAGGAGCTCCCACCGCCATGGAGACGAACAAAACAAAAACAAGCCAAAGTAAAGTAGTCCTTTACCCGAGGTAAAGGAGTAAGAGACAGGGGGGTCGGAGTAAACAATGCGTTGTCCCGGTTCTACTTTCCCAGATTGTAATTATTTTCTGGGGTCTGTTGTGAGGGAAGACATGTTCCCATCGCCCTTGACCTTCAAACTCAATCTAGCTATTAGCCCCCCACCCCCCCACCCCCCCCACAGCATCCCGGAGATGTAAAAGGGCTGACGGTTTTGACCCCTGATCCCATTTCTTAACTAGGCCGGGGTTCGAAATGACCTTTTGACCCAGGAAGCATTTGCAGGTTGCCTGAGCAACCCTCAGATTTGGCAATGATTGACGGGTCCATATAGTTTAGTTCCTTGTATTGAAACAACAACAACAGCAGCAGCAACAGCAGCATCATCACCACAACAAACCAGGAGAAAGATCACAACATTATTAATGTAGTCAACTTTGAACAGGAGACAAATCGAACATAGCAAGTGAGAATGGGGGTTCACAAAGTCCTATTGTGCTATGAGCCACATTATTATGCCAGATAGGGGCAGAATAAATTTGCCTTCATAAATGAATGCTTTTACATGGAAATTAATCTATGAATGCCAAAGATGGATGTGGTTATTTCCCACTGAAGTCTATGTAAATGAACAACTGTGCAGATTGGACATATGCTGCCAAAGAAATACAAATAAATAAAGACATTGTGGGTCACTTTCTTCAGCCCATGCATTCATCCAGAAATGATACTTGTCCTTGCTCTGTGGGGCTGCCAGGATCAGTTTGGGGTTTAGACGTGCTTATCTGAAGGTGGACGGGAGCATTTCATTGTGATTGACCCATGGGAATCAAAGGTGACCATCTGGCTACTGGTAACCATTACTAAACCTTGTTTGAACATGCAAATGCTCCCAAGCCCTGATGGAATCACTGATTTAAGTGGATTGAGGATAACAACAATGTTGAGGAGAGACACAATATTATATAAATAAAAGTATTTCTTTAAAATGAAAAACATTCCCCTTATGTAAATTGGAGCATGTGTATATTTAAAATGAGCAGAAGTTGTTTTTGCTTACGGACTTGTCAATAGTTTGTCTTGACTTCGACCTATTAAAGAGTTTTTTAATCGGATGCCGATCTGAGCATTTATTTTTTAAAAGGTTTCGGAATTAAAATGACAAATGATCTATTCTCAGTTCAACTCAGATCTCAGATCAGTTCAAATTTGAGGATTATATAATCTTCCCATTATTTCTTCAACAATAATATTCCAATTTAGATCGGTATAATCTTAATGAAGACACCCTTCAAATTTGAAATGTTTGATATAATGAATTTGATATAATGAATATAATTAAATTCATAATGCTTTTAGAACCAACATGTTGTCTGATGTTCTGCTCGACGGCTTTGAGAGCCAACATGAGATCTTTAGGTAGGACCAAGTAGTCCTCCTCGAATCTCAAGAAGAGACTCAATTGATGAAACCAATTCTAGCCTTGATGACAAAGAGCTAAACTAGAAGTATTCATCAGCACAGAACAGATATCCATACATCTTAGAGGCATCCATCGTTGTCAATGAATTGGAGTAAATATTAGCAAAAAGTAGAGATGTTCCGATACCATTTTTCCTTCCCGATACCGATTCGATTCCTGAACTTGAGTATCGGCTGATACCGAGTACATACCGATACACCATCTAGCATTGTGTTTATGTTCTTCACCTGTGTAGTAAAGGAGCTAGTCCATTGATAGCATCGGATCGGCGCATAGAATTACGTACTCGCCGACATACTGCATTGTAGAAATTACCGGAGGAATCTTCCGATACTGGTATCAGTTTCGGAAAAGCTCTAGTAAAAAGTAACTGTAAAACCTCTGACCAGTAATCAATCATTTCTATAGTACAGTACGGTGCACTAACACATTGCCTGTGTTTGTGTGTGTCTGCAGCCGAGCCGCTGGTCCAGATCGACGGGAAGCCCAGCTGCTGCTTCTTCAAGTTCAGCCCCAAGCTGATGTTCACCAAGGTGCTGAAGGCCCAGCTGTGGGTGTACCTGCGGCCACTGCAGCAGACCTCCACCGTGTACCTGCAGATCCTGCGGCTCAAGCCCGTCACAGAGCAGGGGAGCCGGCACATCCGCATCCGCTCGCAGAAGATCGAGCTCAACTCCCGCGTGGGCCACTGGAAGAGCATCGACTTCAAGCACGTCCTGCAGAACTGGTTCAAGCAGCCGCACACCAACTGGGGGATCGACATCAACGCCTTCGACGAGAGCGGACACGACCTGGCCGTCACCTCGCTGAGGCCCGGGGAGGAGGGACTGGTAAGGACATCAGACCTGGCCCAGGGTGTAGGGGGACGGGGGGTCTGGCCCTCAGACCTGGCCCAGGGGTTTAGGGGGGTCTGGTTAGAACCTCAGACCTAGCCAAGGGTGTAGGGGGGGGGGGGGGGGGATTTGAGGCAGATGGATCAATTCTACCCCAGCTCAGTAATCTGGAGGTCACGTCCACCATCCACCGCCCCTCCGTCCATCACCAGACCACCGGACAGATGATGGATATGTATGGATCCTTGAATATTCTGAGCTAGACTTAAATAGATCCAACTACTATTGGGGACCATTTATGAGTTTTAGAACTGCAACTTGCTCCAGAACATCCCACCAAACTCAACCAATGACTCAAATGATCCGTAATGGAGATGGTTGTCGAATCATAGTGAACCGAGGCTCACTCAACAGGCTCACTCAACACCTCATAATGACAGTCCTATCGTCCTGCCAATACATCATGTAGTCCTGTAGTCCTACCAATACATCTCGTAGTCATATAGTCCTACCAATACATCATGTAGTCCTGTAGTCCTACCAATACATCTCGTAGTCCTATAGTCCTACCAATACATCATGTAGTCCTGTAGTCCTACCAATACACCATGTAGTCCTGTAGTCCTACCAATACACCATGTAGTCCTGTAGTCCTACCAATACACCATGTAGTCCTGCAGTCCTACCAATACACCATGTAGTCCTGCAGTCCTACCAATACACCATGTAGTCCTGTAGTCCTACCAATACACCATGTAGTCCTGCAGTCCTACCAATACACCATGTAGTCCTGCAGTCCTACCAATACATCATGTAGTCCTGCAGTCCTACCAATACATCGCGATGTAGCCTATAGTCCTACCAATACACCATGTAGTCCTGTAGTCCTACCAATACACCATGTAGTCCTGCAGTCCTACCAATACACCATGTAGTCCTGCAGTCCTACCAATACATCATGTAGTCCTGCAGTCCTACCAATACATCGCGATGTAGCCCATAGTCCTACCAATACATCATGTAGTCCTGCAGTCCTACCAATACATCGCGATGTAGCCTATAGTCCTACCAATACACCATGTAGTCCTGCAGTCCTACCAATACATCGCGATGTAGCCTATAGTCCTAACCCTCATCATCAAATCAAACAAGGTGTGTCACCTAGAAGTGCCAAACTCTGAGCTTCCAGGTGCACTGAGCGGAGTTCATCATCTCCAGATCACCTGATCTCCACACCGTCCCCACCCAGCCCGCACACATCCAGCGCAGTGACCGCAGTGTCAGGGGGCTGTGGTAGTTATGTAGGTCAGCGCTGGAGTGACCGTTCACGGAGCGGTCACAGGGGTCAGCTCCTCACACCACGTAGCAGAGGTCAGCTGTGGAGCCTGGGCCCTGCGGACCACTGACCTCTGACCTCCCGGCAGCGGGAGATGTTATCCTTTAGAGAGCAGATCAAACACCACGCCATGAGTACCAAAAATAAAACCAAGCACAACAAGCAGGGCCGGCCCTCTTCTCAGCCACCAGCGCCGCTCTACTCTTGTTTTTCTCTTTCTTTTTCTGCTTTTTTGGAAACAAACATCAACCCCCGAGCCCAGGGTGGCAGGTTGTAACCCTCCAGGCTTTCATCTTCCCCTTCTGAATGAGTCACAAACAAACCCCCAAAAATCTGTTGTGCTGGGGCCCAGCTGATCCAGCTCTGGGGGGGGGGGGGGGGGGGGGGGGGTGTGGCTCTCAGGATGAGTCACGGGTCGAGGTCAGGGGGACCACAAGGCTCCTGGGTCCAATGGGCTGCCCAGAGTATACTGTGTACTGTTTGGGGTGACCGTGACTGTACCATTAGATAAGTTAGTCTATGAGGTAAATATTCATGAAGGAAAGAGAAGATAACGTATCATTTCATCTCTCTTCTGAATCACTTGCATTTTTTCTGCAAACATACCCAGGATACTTCAAACGCTACAGTAGTAGTAGTAGTACAGTATAGCAGGAAAGGATGATTCGAAGCAGGCCGGAAATAAACTACTGTGCAGGCCTGACTCAAACTACTGAACAGGCCTGACCATAACTACTGATCCAGCTTGTACCAAACTACTGAGCAGGCCTGACCCAAAGAACTGATCAGGCCGGAAATAAACTACTGAGCAGGCCTGACCCAAACTACTGATCAGGCCTGATTTAAACTACTGAGCAGGCCTGACCCAAACTACTGATCAGGCCTGAACCAAACTACTGTGCAGGCCTGACTCAAACTACTGATCCAGCTTGTACCAAACTACTGAACAGGCCTGACCCAAACTACTGAACAGGCCTGGCCAAAACTACGGATCAGGCCTGATTTAAACTACTGAGCAGGCCTGACCCAAACTACTGATCAGGCCTGAACCAAACTACTGTGCAGGCCTGACTCAAACTACTGATCCAGCTTGTACCAAACTACTGAACAGGCCTGACCCAAACTACTGAACAGGCCTGGCCAAAACTACGGATCAGGCCTGGCCAAAACTACGGATCAGGCCTGATTTAAACTACTGAGAAGGCCTGACCCAAACTACTGAGCAGGCCTGACCCAAACTACTGATCCAGCTTGTACCAAACTACTGAGCAGGCGTGGCCAAAACTACTGAGCAGGCCTGAACTTGCACCCATGTTACAGTGTGCCACAGCTATAAGAGAGTGACTTCCCTCAGTATTGTTTTATAACCACCTCTTCCCACCTCCCTCGCCCCCTGATTCCAGCAGCCGTTCCTGGAGGTGAAGGTTCTGGAGACGAACAAGCGCTCCCGGAGGAACCTGGGTCTGGACTGCGACGAGCACTCCACCGAGTCCAGGTGCTGCCGCTACCCGCTGACGGTGGACTTCGAGGCCTTCGGCTGGGACTGGATCATCGCCCCCAAGCGCTACAAGGCCAACTACTGCTCGGGCCAGTGCGAGTACATGTTCATGCAGAAGTACCCGCACACCCACCTGGTGCAGCACGCCAACCCGCGTGGCTCGGCCGGGCCCTGCTGCACCCCCACCAAGATGTCCCCCATCAACATGCTGTACTTCAACGACAAGCAGCAGATCATCCACGGCAAGATCCCCGGCATGGTGGTGGACCGCTGCGGCTGCTCCTAGGCTCTCCACGGGGGGGGGGCCATCAGGAGGGAGACACACACATGTACCGCCACCATCGCATCATACCACGCAGAAACACCCTTTGGAAGCTCTCCCCAGCCCCCACCCGCTCCCCGCCACACGTCTCCGCTCTTTGATACTGACGCAGAGAGAGAAACATCCTGCTGGACTTTTTTCCATGTTTTTTTTTCTTGCCAGTCGATGAGTTTATTTTTACGTGAAAAGTATTTAAAAAAAAGTTTAAGATGAGATGTAAAGCATCAAGAGACTGAAATAGGAGTGCATGATGAATTACAACAGGAGTGGGATTGTGAAGCCGCTTCAGAAAATGGTAAACAAAACGAAACTATGTTATATATGTCAGCTTTGATGTTGCATTCATCAAGATATTTGAAACAACATCATATTTGTGTGATATCCAGGACAGTGGATCGACACAGAAAGATACAAAACAACATTTGCAGTAAATTAGTTTTGGTAAATTAGTGTTTTTAAATTTTGGAAAGGTTTCATCAAATTAATAGACGTGGAATTCAAACCACTAAAGTGTTACAAAAAAAGGTGGCAAGTCTTATTCAAAGTGCCCCCTTCCGCAAAAGCTCAGCCCTCGAGGAAACCTTAGTCGAGCTGAAGAAAGCAATCTGAACGAATCCCAAATGTCTTTTTGTTACCTTTTGCTTGTTTGTCTTGTTTAGAGAAGAGAGTTTTAAAGATAAGAACAAACCAAACCTTCGCCCTCTATTTATGCGTCCATCCCCAGGGGGCCATTCTCCACCTCCACTGAGCAGTCACTTTCATCTCCTTCATTTGGCGTCTCGTACCACAGAGAGACCAGAGACAAGAGACAACCATCGTACGCTGCTCTACTCCATCATTACAAGCGAGCAAGTTTCAGAAAAAAAACACAAAAAACCCTCTCTCCAGACACTCGACAATTGCACGGACCACTGCACAAAAAAAACGTGAAGGTCGGATCCAACGTCCACACGTTCTCACGAGTTCTGACGTGAGAACGGAGAGTTTCCGCAGACGAACTCTGCGAGTCTTGGGGTCTCTTTCCCCCGGAGAGGAAGGGCCATTGTTTGGCTCCCAGCGTGAAGCGCTCCTACAATACCAGCGGCTCCCAGCGCCCGGGGCCCATCCCTCGGACAGCACGGAGAGCCTGGAAGCCTCCGTACGCGCCTCAGAGCCAGAGGCGTCGTGCTGGAGCTCAGAGGAACGGGGCACAGGTTGTGTTCGATTATGGAAAGGCTGGTCGTACGCCTAGGCTGGTTTTGAAACTCGTTACCAATGTTACACACATTTGCCTTCATCCACACTTCACCACAGACGTCAGGTGTCAGAATCAGCACATTTGCATCAACATGTTTCAATGATTTCAGTAGCTCAGAAGTGCTGATCCAAAGGGCACAATACTCTTCAATACATACGTTCACACTATACAACACTTACTCAATACAATACAATACTTTAACTCAGTACAATACAATACTTTAACTCAGTACAATACAATACTTTAACTCAGTATACAATACAATACTTTAACTCAATACAATACGTTAGCTCAGTACAATACAATACTTTAACTCAATACAATACTTTAACTCAATACAATACAATACTTTACTCAATACAATACAATACAATACAATACTTTTATTCAATACAATAACAATAGATTCTACAATTTACAGCTACTAACATGTTTAAAGGTTTCAACGACCGTGAATCTAGCGTGTATCTATAACCGTTCTGTCACAGCAATCCATCGGTTGCTCTATGGCCTCTCATCCTAGACTCGCGTTAGAAGATAAAATCACTGGTAGAATCCGAGGAACAATAACATTTCAAATCCTGTCACTGTGGAACTGTACATTGGAACAAAAAAAAGAGATGCTCATGGTTTAAATATATCACTATATAGATTGTGTAGAACAACGTCACCAGTTGCAAAGCGAAAGGAAGAGAAAAAAAAAGCAGATGTTTCGGAAAACATCTGGGCCTGCCCTGCACCCCAAAGCCGTCCTGAGCTGTATGTTCCACGGAGAACCCACGGAAGAGCCGGCGGAGACTAGCTCCTCGGAACGGCCGCTCGCGTCACCTGGATATCACAGCGAGATATTCCTTTGTTGAAAACGAAAGCACTATACTGTTGGATAAAGGAAGAGCCTTCTGACGTTATATATAAATGATATATGTATATATTTAAAAAAGAAGAAAAAGAAGAGGTACAACCAACTTTTTTTGTGGGGGTCCTCTACCTTACCAACAATAAATTTTGCACTATGGGGACGTTTGACGACGGTAGGGGCGGTGTGTGTGTGTGTGTGTGTGTGTGTGTGTGGCCAAGCACAAGAGAGCTCGTACAGTCTGGGAGGAAGACCTCTGAAGGCTTTTGGGGAGGAGGAACCACGAGGAGAACCACCTCAAACCACCACGCCGCCCCGACTTATGTCCCAGCGCGGGGGGGGGGGGGGGGGGGGGGGGGGGGGCCGTCCATACGCTCACACGCCCCCGTCCGGGCGGGGTCCCGGGAGAGGCCAGCCCCCCCCCCCCCCCCCATCTCAACCGAGTCCCTGTTGGCCGGTGTGAGGAGTGAAGGGGTTGGGCTCCTTGAATATAGAATGCTTTAACCGGAAGAGAGAAGTCAACGGCCCTCCCCCCCACAGCATCAATCTGTTACCGTAGAAACGACGTCCTCTGATGGAACAGCATGTCGAGCGTTTTTTTTTACAAAGACGTGTTTTTGCCTTTGTGTGTATTTTAAGTGAAAGCATCCATGTAAGCATGGGACTATCCAGGGACTGTTAGCCAAAGTAGAGGATGACATGTTGTGTGATGTAACTTTTGTAATAGCAAGAATATACTAGAATATTTCAAAGGGAGAGAGAAACAACGGTAGTAGGAACGGTGGTTGGAAACCATTCAGCTGGTCAATTGTCTATTTATTAATATTATAATGCGTTTCAAAGTATGTCTACCTCACTCTAGCAATCTAAAACCCTCGCGTTTTTTAATTTGAAATCTCATTATAAATCTGTGAATCACGCACGTCACCCAGAGGAAGGAGTAACACCCCAAACAGGAAGGAGGTCTGAACACACAGGGTCCGTGTCTCAGGGTGGAGTGAGGGAAGGCAGTGTTGGAGGAACGCCTGAGGTCCACGACGCTCTGGCCCACCGACACAAAAGGGCCCAGAGCTAGAGCCTGCATCACTAGAGTCACGGCCAGTGGTGGACACGTCGCATTGGGATTTAGTTGTTTGTATACCGGTATGTGTGAGAGTGTTTTCATATATAAATATATGAGCGTTAAAAATCTCTATGTAAATAATCACCCAAATGTTGGCATTTATGCAGTTTTGGACAGGTTCGCTACTTCTAATGTCTCGCTCACTCCCCTCTTCATCCCTCCTCATTGTGTAGTAAAGGAAATTCACCCCAACCTTGTAGTTGTAATGGTTGTGCGTATGAATAACTGTTCAATTGTTATTTTTGACCATTTGTTGTTTATTTGCTGTCTTTTTTCTTTTGTACAATAAATCATTTATTTAGCTTACGTAACGCAGTGTTTATTTCTCATGTTGCTCTTTTCACGGCCGGGTCCGCGTGGCACAGCTCATACTTACACGCAAACACAGACCCAAACACACACACACACACACACACACGCAAACACACTGACATACTCTCACACTCACACTCATGTACACACTCGCACGCACACTTAATGCACCGCTGTGATTTGGCCTGTCTGGACAGGCAATCGGAGGTGCCATATTTACTCAGAGCCTAATTGGTGAAAGAGAGAGAGAGAGCGCTGAACACAGAGCTTTAGTGTTGCCTTGGGTAGTCATTATTGGGATTTCATATGAGATGCGGCCTGACCCAATTAACATGTCACCTGATAGGAGGGCCCCTCATCAACCTAATTTAGAGCATCATTGCGTAAAAACAGGAGTCAGAATGAGGCTTGTATGAATAGAAACGGCTGAGGACCACCCAGTGCCTCGCTCGGAGGAGGCCGACGCTAGCAATGAACTCCGGAAGCCTTCTCAGCGGACGTAAACATTTGCCCCGTTCACGGCCCCTCCGGCCAGGGACGAAGAGAGGGAGGGAGGGAGGGAGGGAGGGAGGGAGGGAGGGAGGTGACTGGAGGGTTTGGTCTGCTACTGCAGCAGCAGTAGAAGCCCTAAACAAGTTAAAGCTAGGGGAACTGGGATACAGCAATACATGAACACAGAGATCCGGGAACAGTCCCAGTATGGGGACGGCTAAGGAGGTACCCAGGGCTGAACAGGAGGGCCCTGGGGACCGGGGGACCGGGGACGGGAGGCTGCCTTTACAACGGCAGCAAGTACGGCCGTAAAGTTAAGAGAGAAGGTAAATTGGGGTCAGCACTCAATAGCTTGAATTGCTGGACACAGTAATCAGTGACACCTTTTTGTCTGGCTCGCTGCACAGCGCTTAGAGAGGGGCGCTGCTCCGCAGAGATCACACACTCCCTAATGGGAAGGAAGAATCTCACAGGATCATAAAGTGCAGAGGAGGGGAGGGGGAGATTCAAGCTGTAATTGGGTTTCTTAACTAAGTGATTAAACAAGGGCCCTGACATTAGGGCCACCGTTTATGAACTACCTCCTTTCATCATCAGGTTCAGTGGGCTTTACACTTTACAGTAAATAACGTTTGGCTACGTATATTCTGTCATAGCAGAGTGCTAATGGTTGTATAGTAATATATTATGGATGGTTATGTTACCTATGTTATAGATTAAATTGTTCTTTCCTTATTCCAGAAGAGCCACATAAACAATTTTTGTAGGATATTATTGATTGTTGTTTTCGGACAAACTTAGAATAAGAATAACTATCAATAATGAAGCAACTGCAAGTCCAAAATAAGAGTTACTTAACAAACCAAACCAGCTGCATGCCCAGCAGGCCAGTACACATCCGTCCTTAATGACATAACTCTAGGCAGCAGCAGACATCGCTCCATCCCAGGACGGAGGCTCCCCACACAGAGCTCCCAGCACCTCAGAAGACCTCCAGGCAGCGCCGGCTCAAGGTGGCTTCAAATGACGGGTTTCACGTGTGCAGAAACTGCTGTTCCCGCCAACGTGCTCGCCACCTGCCTCAGGGTGAAACCACGAGCGGGCTGCGATGCCCGAGACCGGTAGGAGCCTGCGCCGGAGGGGTCTGGGGGTGGAGCCCTGCCCCAGCACGTCGGTCTGCCCCAGGTCGTGGACCAGAACAGCCCTAGCCTGGAGGAGTTTCCCCTTCCCGGGGTCCCATACCGTAAAGCCTCCTCACGGCAAACTATCGCTGCTATTCAGTGTAGAGGATTCCTCGTAGGTCCAGGATCACGTTACGTACGGTGTAATGGTAGCTGTGATACTGAACTGCTCCCCAACAAACATATTGTGTTACGGTTTAGCTGGATGCTATTGTGATATTGAACTGTTCTATAACAAACGTATGGTGTTATGATTTACCTTGTGATATTAAACTGTTCTATAACAAATGTATTGGGTTAAGATTTACCTTGTGGTATTGAACTGTTCTATAACAAACGTATGGTGTTATGATTTACCTTGTGGTATTAAACTGTTCTATAACAAACGTATGGTGTTATGATTTACCTTGTGGTATTAAACTGTTCTATAACAAACAGATTATGTTATAATTGTTGCTATTGTGATATTAAACTGTTCTATAACAAGCGTATGGTTTGATGATTTATCTTTTCGCCTTTTTGATATTCTAATAACTCTGGTACTGGGATTTTGAGGATCTTTAGAGATTTGTATTCTCATCTTTATAACACTAAACTTTAAAACAATCAACTTTATAAAAATCAGTCCCACTGCTTGTCAAAGGTTCAGTCTGTTGTCAGTTCAAACCAGTTCAAACATCTCTCTGCTGCAAGAACCGAGAGATTGAAACAGCTCCCTGAACCTTTTTTATAAAGACTTAACAATAAAAAATCCAAAAAAAAATCCAACCTTTTCAGCCAATGCACAAAAAAACTATTTCAAATCAGAAGGTGCTAATCTCATTCAGCTCTGGGGCAGTTTCTCCCTTTGCGCTTGCCGTACGTGTAATAAAAGGCCTGGTGAGGTGTGCATCTTCAAGCTGAGGGGTTACCCGGGGACACAGCTGTGCTCTCACCGCCTGATAGGAACAAACTGAAAGATTCCAGGTCACTGCTCACAAACTTCCCCAAAAAACACAACACCAGCTCTGACAGCCCCAACCCTCCTCAGCAGATGTACAACAACACAGACACACCAGCTCAGAACACAAAGACCACGCAGGAGAACAGGAAGAACAGGGAGGAAACATGTCCCTTCAGCTGCAGAATCAGATTCCTACCTGACGCAAGAATCTCTGATTCTGTTAACGAGGGACATTTTCTCAGCTTTCTTCCGATTATAATTTTTTTTGTTGTGTTTATGAGTTCAGTGGGTTGGGGTTTTGTCTTTAAGAAATAAATATTTATGTTGTTAAAACTATAAACTATATATATTTCTATGTTATTGTCTGGGTTTCCGATGTATTTCATACTTTTACTAGCATATATTAGGACATTCTAACAACAGAATATTAACCGTGCACTTTCGTTCAGCCAGTGAATTTCTAAAGTCCAGTTTATTCCAATGACTCCACATTGCGTGTGATTGGCCGAGAGATGCCCTTAACGAGGGGTCCACCTCAGCGAGTGCGTCCCGCACCGTGGGCCCCCGGCCGGGACAAAGGCCCCTTAGAGGAGGACAGTTACCGTTCACGCCTTATTAACACCCACCTTCCAGCCCCGGAAGTTGTTAGCTTTAAACTCCCCCGAAACATGGCAACAAACGTGCGGGCGGGAGGGACGGCGTGCGGGCGGGGGGGGGGGAGGGAGGGAGGGAAGGCGTGCGTGCGGGGGGGGGGGGGGGGGGGAGGGGGGGGGGGGGGGGAGGTACGGGGGGGGGGGAGGTACGGAGGGGGACGGGCCGCGCGGGCCACGGCACCCGGGAACCCGGCTGAAAAAAAAGAGGGCTTGTGTTTCTTGAGGCCTGAGCAGTCAGTGAAAGGCACCGTGGTGTCTCTATAGTTCACATGGCAGGCTCTCA
This sequence comes from Gadus macrocephalus, assembly GCF_031168955.1. Classification (NCBI taxonomy): domain Eukaryota; kingdom Metazoa; phylum Chordata; class Actinopteri; order Gadiformes; family Gadidae; genus Gadus; species Gadus macrocephalus. The sequence continues at coordinate 4,067,615 of NC_082394.1, forward strand.
AGAACCCACGGGGGGGTAAGGCCCCCCCCCTCCCTCCGTCCCCACCCCCCCCACCCCCACCCCCTCACCCCTCCCCCTCCCTGTCATGCCTTAACTGAGCCCAGTGTTGACACAGTGCTGGCCAATCTAATTTTGATTGTCAGGAGCAAGGACTGGTGATCCCCCCGCCCGGCTGAGATCATCAAGTTCATTTCTCTGGCTGCACACGGGCTCTTTCTCTTTTTTTTTCCCTTTCTGCCCCTCTCCCGTGTCTCCCCCATCTCCCCCATCTCTCCCCCACTAGAACAATATTCAGCCGTTCCTGGCCTCTCAGAGTGAGCTCACTGGAGTTAATCTCTCAGCCCCTTCTCTCTCTCTCTCTCTCTCTCTCTCTCCCCTCTCTCTATTGCTCTCTCTCTCTTGCTCTTTCTCTTTCTATTGCTCTCTCTCTCTCCCCCTCTCTCCCCCCCCACTCTCTCTCCTCTCCCCCTCTCTCTCTCTTCTCTCCCCCCCCCCCCCCTCTCTCTCTCTCCCCTCTCGCTCTCTCTCTCTTGCTCTCTCTCCCCCCTCTCTCTCTCTCTTGCTCTCTCTCCCCCCTCTCTCTCTCTTGCTCTCTCTCCCCCCTCTCTCCCTCTCTTTCTATTCAAAAAGCCATTGGAGAACAGCTTGAATTAGTGACAGTTATTATTCAGACTAATGAGTAAAAACTCAAAGGCAACAAAAGTGGACTGTGACATAAAACAGCGTTCATAAATCATTCATCCCGGGATAGAGGTAGAGTGGACAAAATCTGATGTTTGTAGAAACAAATCTTGAAAATGAATTGTTACTTTTAACCCCCCGGCCACTGGAGGAACAATGGACACACACACAAAACATGATCCATGCGTTTCACGCACGGAGGAAAGCATCTGAAACGTCATGCAGCCTTCTTCTCTAGAAATACATGCAGTGTCAGAAAAGACAGATGGCCCTAGGTACCTTTGTGTGTGCGCGTGCGTGTGTCCGTGCGTGTGCACACATACAGCCATGCATGTGTCCGAGTATCAAAAACGGAGACACAGCTTTAGCCTGGTTGATGAAAAGTATTATTTAATACAAAATAAAAAGTGTAAGTTTTATTAAACAATAAATCTGTGTTTTATTTTACACCAAATATGTGTCCTTCTCTACACAACAATTATGCAAAAGAAAAAAAAAGAAAATGTGTGCAAAAGCTGGATCTCGCTACTTTGTGAGTGACAAATGACCGGACCAAGTATGATTGAAATTCATTCATTATTCCTGCATCCTCTCACCCATTCTGTTCAGCGCTGTCCATCATCTCAGACGTACGTGTGCTTGATAGTTTAACGCAGAGGGGGTCACCCGACGCCCTTTGTGTGGGGGCAGGAGCTCATGATAAGCTAGGTTTGGGGGGCTGGAATCGGCCAGGGCCATCCCATTCAAGCAATATCAGAGCAGCATCTTGCCCCTCCATGACGACTACTCTGCCGGGCGGCCGCTCGCGGTCCGCCGGTGACATGGTGTGGCCGGGGGGTGTAACTACAGCCGGGCTGTGCATCGGGGGACGGCATTGTGTTCGGTTTGATTGACGGATTGCCTCAGCTGACGGGATATATGGGGTCTTAAAGAAGATGGATGGGAACAGACCCGTTGACGATGCACTTTGAATGATTTTTATGATCATTCATTTTGAGGTGCAAATCTCAAACTGAACCTTTTCTTTTTTTTTGCTGTCGATTTTTTCTCAGACACATAGTTTTTAAAAGAGGAGATATTAGAGACATAAATGGTTATCTAATATTATGCTTATGAAAAAATTATTGAAGGCGCAGATGAGACTTTTCCAATGAGGCGATGGTCCTCAAAGGTAAAGTAGGAATATCAGTAACTGGACACATAATTAGGTTATGAAGGGAAATTATTATTAAATTACATATCAATTTATTGATTTTTTTTTTTTTACAAAATGTTTAAACCTGTGAGATTTTTGTGATTAATGGGTACATTTGATTACAGCCTTTTTACTTAACATATGCTGGATTCATTATTATTTTGCATTTTTCTGTGAATTAAATATTTTTCGTCTGACCCCTAGATACAGAGCAATATTTATAGGAATATATTGCTATATAGCAATAAGAAAAGCCCAATCAATTCAAAGCACCCCCTCCCAAAATACAACAAATTTACAAAAACAAATCTGTGTAGTCTCATGTTTGGACGCAGTACGAAACATGAGGTGGAAAACAACTGCAGATCGTCCAAAGTAATCGTGACTTTGGAGGGAAGGGTTTTAACCCAGAGATCAAAGGTGAAAGGTCGGCATTATTCTGACAGGGTGATTGCGATCATGGAGGAGGAGGAGGAGGAGGGGGGGAGGAGGAGGAGGAGGAGGGGGGGAGGAGGAGGAGGAGGAGGGGGGGGGAGGAGGATGGTAGCCCAGCTCCTACACTGGCCCCCCGTCCGACAGGACACAGCGATACCTTTACATTCGGGCTCTACTTTTTCTACATGGACTCTTGATGTGAATTGGGACCTATTTTGTGTGTAAAAGTGTTTTTTTATCTATTTTGTATACTGGTATGTTGTTTTTATGTTCTTGACTTGCCTTAGGACAACGGATGTAAATTAGCAACTAAGCTAACTCCGGCATATTTATATTGATGCTCTGGCTGACATGTTGATTAATGTGCACTGTCCTAATCAAATAAATAAATAATAATAACTAGAATTGCATCTTCAGGAACTAACACGCGGGTTCAAACCCGTTGTCTCGAGAGGCTGCTGTGGTTGGCCCGAAGCCCTGGGATTCGCACACTGTCAGACGGGCCGCTACCCTGGAGGAAGAGCACCCCCCCCCCCCGCCAGGGCAGCACACCTCTGGGAGCCCCCGGGGGACGTGCGGTAGAGCTGCAGCCCCCACTAAATCAACAGCGTTCTAATGAGGTGTCACACTTGACCCCCAGCCACCTCGGCCCCCTCACACGGGCGTCAGGGGGGGGGGGGGGGGGCGCAATGAGACGCGCTCCGTCTCCGGTGCCTGGCCGACACGTTTTGATTCATGAGAGCCTGGGTCCTGTCAGGTCAGAATTACCCCCATCAAAACGCCACCATCAACGCATTCATCAACTCCACCCCCCTGGATCCCACCCCTCTTTCTGCTCCACGACACAAGCGCTCTGCAAAACCAACACGCCTCCGTAGAGCGGCGCTCAACACATGCCGGGCGGCCCTTACGCTGCACGTCCTCCCGGTTCAGCTCTGCTCTAGTCTGTCCTCCTCTGTTATCCCTGGTTCAGATCTGTTCTGCTCTGTTCTGCTCTGCTCTGTCCTCCTCTGTTCTTCCTGGTTCAGATCTGTTCTGCTCAGCTCCACTCTGCTCTGTTCTGCTCTGCTCTGTCCTCCTCTGTTCTTCCTGGTTCAGATCTGTTCTGCTCTGCTCTGTCCTCCTCTGTTCTTCCTGGTTCAGATCTGTTCTGCTCTGCTCTGTCCTCCTCTGTTCTTCCTGGTTCAGATCTGTTCTGCTCTGTTCTTCCTGGTTCAGATCTGTTCTGCTCTGTTCTTCCTGGTTCAGATCTGTTCTGCTCTGCTCTGTCCTCCTCTGTTCTTCCTGGTTCAGATCTGTTCTGCTCTGTTCTGTCCTCCTCTGTTCTTCCTGGTTCAGCTCTGTTCTGCTCAGCTCCACTCTGTTCTGCTCTGCTCTCCTCTGTTCTTCCTGGTTCAGATCTGTTCTGCTCAGCTCCACTCTGCTCTGTCCTCCTCTGTTCTGCTCTGTTCTTCCTGGTTCAGATCTGTTCTGCTCTGTTCTGTCCTCCTCTGTTCTTCCTGGTTCAGCTCTGTTCTTCCTGGTTCAGCTCTGTTCTGCTCTGTTCTGTCCTCCTCTGTTCTTCCTGGTTCAGCTCTGTTCTGCTCTGTTCTTCCTGGTTCAGCTCTGTTCTGCTCAGCTCCACTCTGCTCTGCTCTGTCCTCCTCTGTTCTTCTCTGTTCTTCCTGGTTCAGATCTGTTCTGCTCTGTTCTGTCCTCCTCTGTTCTTCCTGGATCAGCTCTGTTCTGCTCTGTTCTTCCTGGTTCAGATCTGTTCTGCTCTGTTCTGTCCTCCTCTGTTCTTCCTGGTTCAGATCTGTTCTGCTCTGCTCTGTCCTCCTCTGTTCTTCTCTGTTCTTCCTGGTTCAGATCTGTTATGCTCTGCTCTGTTCTGCTCTGTTCCGCACAGGCAGGTGAGACTTATGGAACTGAGGAGACCGACTGGTCTGAGACCTGACTGAACACGTTCAGGGAGACTGAACTTGTGCAGTGCTGGTGCCCTTGGATGGATGGGCTGAGCGTGTTTGTCGAGGTGTCTACTTAAGGACCTTTGTGTTTCCCAGGTCTCGCGGACTTCGTTCTTTGTACTTTTTAGCACGCCCCTCCCTCTAATCAGACGCCCCTTTAAACATACCTGGGTCAGATCCCCGTTTCTACTGAAGAACGTTCAGGAGGCTTCTGAACCTGATGCGCTTCTGCAGCTTTAGTAGACTGAACATTGATTGGCCCAGGGAAACAAGACTCAGTAACAACTCTTTCTCTGTTCATTGTACATCTGATCTTAGATCAGATGGAGATTGAGTTGGACTGGGACCTTCTCCTCCACCTTCATGGCCTGACGACCTCATGAGACTCCGTCAGGGCCTCAGGTAGGTGGAGCAGAGCTCATGGTCCAACATCTCCATCACTGCCGTCATCACATGACATGAGTAGGATCGATGTCATAACCAATCCCTGTCCGTTGTGTCACTCAATACCACGCCCCACCTCATGGTTCTCTGAGACTGAGGTGGACTCCTGCCGGCCTGGTTCTGCAGAACACCTTCCGATCTGTTGTCCTTTCGGGCCAATACAATAGCTGCCAGGTCGCCTTCGCCAAGTAAATGTTCCCCTCTGAAGCAACAAAGACGGTCTCCAAACCTTTGTGACAAGGCCTTTCCACTCATTTAGAAGACCCGGTTCATATAGATTCACACACCGTTAGGGTGAGATGCCTTGCTCAGGGACACCTCGACACTCAGCTAGGAGGAGTCAGAGATCAAACAAGCAACCTTCCGGTTACAAGTCAACAAAGAAACAACCTTCTGAGCTAAGACTCCCACTCCTCTCCTGCCCCCTTCCTCCAGTCCTCATCAGCGTTTGTTTCTGTTCAACACTTCATCAACTACCTTCATACTAAAGTATGGGAATGTATGAAATGATGATTTGGTCCGCAACGTTTTAAACAATAATATCCATCTTAGGGGCATCGTAATGCAATATCTTTGATTGTCTGTGTTTCTCTGTGCCTTCATTGGATCAATCATAAATAACCGGTTTGTAAGAAATATGAAACTGCTACTACGATTGATGCATACATTACGGCCAACTAGAGCAGTTTGATCACAATCTATATTCCTTTTATAAATAATTAACGCACCCTGTTCTCTTAAAGCATGTTGCATCTTTGCAACATGCACAATATTACAATAATACAATTACAATAAAGGTCTAGTTTTAATAACAAGACAAACAGAGCAACTCACATTGGAAATCCTGTGGAAAATGTGTTGTTGAGCCTGTTTAGGATACTCATAATCAAGTTCATGATTAATCTAACTATCATTATGATTATTAGCGCCACTACAACCGCTACCTTGTTTACGTCATTGCCAGGCAGCCATTTGTGAGGTCACCATGGTGACCGCGGTGAGCTCAACACCTGAGACTAAGCTTGCCTGAAGAACTCCGAAACATAACAAAGCAAATGCTTTGTGCCGCGTGATTGAGGGACTATGGAGGGACTGCTCGGGCATTGGGCTGATAATGAAGTGTTGACACGGGACTAAACCGGAGACACAAGACAGGAACAGAACTGGCTAATGAGGGCACAACTCTGGCTGTGGGGCTCGGATACTTTGGGGAAGGACTTTTCAAACGTCCACACAACACGTGATCTGAGCCTTAGATATTCTTGTATGGATGGTTGAAAAGAAAAACTTCCATACAACTAACATGGAAAACCTCTCATATGTATAACCTCTACTCATCCCTTAAGGGCTGGGATGCTTGAGGGAATGGCTTTCCAAACGTCCACACAACTCTTGATCTGAGACTTAGATCACCAGTTGTATGGAAGGTTGAAAATAAAACTTCCATACAACTAACATGGAAAACCTCTCATACTTATAACCTCTACTCATCCCTTAAGGGCTGGGATACTTTAGGGAATGGCTTTTCAGACTTCAATACAACCCGTGATCTGAGCACTAAAGTTCCATGGAAGTTTGAAAATAAAACTTCCACACAACTAACATGGAAAACCTCTCATGTTTTATAACATCTACTGCTCCCTTAAGGGATAGAGAAGTTTTTCATGTTCCAAGATGGCCTTAGCAATGCACGTGGCTGACTCGAGTTGTGAGAGCAGTTTGATAGAGGTGAGGCCCCTGCAGGAGACAGGGGGGGCGACAGGCCTTTGTGTAAAAGCAGCTCCTGATTTAGACACACAGCAAAACAAGAACTGTTCAGCCCCAAACAATGGAGCGCTTTCCCCAAAGCGAGCGCCGGACAATCTAGGAGCAAATTGTGAGTCGATTTGAGTGTGCACATGTGTGCACGTGACTCCTTTCTCCTCACCCACCAGCACCCACCCCTCCACTACCACCACCACCACCACCACCTCCTCCTCCTCCTCCACCACCAGCACCACCCCTCCCCTCACCTCCTCCCCACCACCTCTCTCTCCCCGCGTCCAAAGAAAACCCCTCCACCCATTCCCCCCTCCCTCTGCCCAAATAAAAAAAAAACTGTACGAGGAAAGGGGAGAGAAATCATCCCCCGTTGAAGAACTTTACGAGATGCTCCTTTACACGGAGAGACTATCTCCATGGGGATCCCAGCGCGTCAGAGAGCCTTTTCTCTCTCCTCTGCACGCTCCCTCGCCCTCCGAGGCTCTCCCCCCTCACGCCCCTGGACCAACCCAATTGTTTATCTTCCTCCTATTGAGGAGTTTCTCCATTCAAGGGGCTTTCACGTCTCCTCCGGGAGCGAGCGGAGAGACCTCACTTATTCCCGCCCCAGGAATGTAGCGTTCCTTTGACGAAGCGGCAAGAATGCGGAGGCCGTAATTAAACCGTTGGTGGGGTACAGCCGAGCACGAGGAAGTGTTTATGTCCACCACCACCACAATGGCCGGCCCGACGCGGACACCCTGGCGTGACGGGTATACGCAGTACATCACCTTGACACCGGGAGTAAAGGACACCCGGGACCGGGGCACAAAGCCGGCCGGCGGAACGAGCGTCCCGCGGGGAGCTCATTCATTCGGGCTCTGCTTTCGTGACTGCGAGCTCCGCACAGAGCGGGGCAGTGTTCTCGTCGGGCGGCCCAATCTGGCCCTCTCTCGGAGCTCAGTTTATCCGTGGCATTTCATTCTCCCTCTCAGTGAGGCGGTCACCACCACCACCACCACCACCACCAGTGTGTCCTTCTCCCGTTACCATGGCGGCCAGGGTCCCCTCGCTCCACAAGGAACAGCAGAGTCCCCAGTGACTTCAGGGCTTGAGGAGAGGTCACAGGAATGAGTGACCCATCTCGGACGGCCATCTTTACAGTTCCTAAGAAGACTACTGCAGCTTTCTCTGCACCTCACGCTAATTCATTGGTTTTACATACCATTATCGCAGTATATTATATTTGAAAGTGGCTGAATACTAAATATTGTATTATCAATTGATATATTGTATTATACTATACATCAAGTCTTAATATATAGACTGAGCCACATAACCACGCGAAGACGGCCTATTCAACATACAATCTAGTTATGCTTTACCGAAAAGGTCAAAGGAAATGGAAATGTTGGTCTCTATATTTGCTTATTTTGTGAATCTAATCATGCAATATGCAGAGAGCTCCATCTCAGTAACCTCCAAATGTAGGCTCTTGTAAGAAACTTTAGACGACAAACCTTGGTCGCCATCTGCTGGTCGGAGCCTGACACTGAATGGATACATGTAGGATACTAGTTCTGTCCCCTCCAACTTCCAACCAAGGTGGAACCCTGATACAACAAGAGGATGACGAGTTTCAAGATTGATGCTCAAAATGTAAAGTTCAAGCAGAGTTCAGTTTCAGCTGAATACGGCGTATATACTAGTTAATTGAGAAATATTGTAGAGTATTGCACAATTGTTTATTGAGAATCTAAAACATATACCAATCAATGCATAGCTGTATTTTACAAAAGAAGCAGTTTTTCCAATGTTCCTGCATCCATACATATTCAACACACCAGAGTAATCGTAGTAACTTGGTTAGAGATTCTGTTGCCTCTAGGTTGTGATTCTTCTCATCCGACTAATGTTCTTAAAAAAGACAAATCCATTCCATGAGAAACTGGAGAGGTAGACTAAAATAGCTTAAGATTTGATAACATAACATTAGGAAATATTAAATAAAATGCATGTCAGTCATGCTTAAAACAATCTTTTATTGTGTGAAAGATGTGACGGTTTATACAAAAAAGATATTAAGTTCAAAATTAAATATGTCCCATTAGTGAGCTAGACTTATCTACCAATATATAAAAACATTAACAACATAGTACTGTTGTAAACTTTTTTTATTTTTTACTGTTTATTTTAAGCATTTGTAAAAAACAATTTTTTTAAAAGTTTACAAATTCTCTTGACAAATAAAACCTAGCACCTTTACACAAAGCGGAAAGCTGAATTACAATAACAATAATAATAAAACGATGAACTCGGCACATTCTCGGAAAACGTTCCGGCAGAAGGCTGAAGTTCTCATGCATCCAGGAACGCCCAGGAAAACGCAACCGAGGAACAGAGCAGCAACCGTATCGGAAAACTTCTCAAACAACGTTATCCACCAACGGGTGGAGAGGAAACACACCCACACACACACAAACAAACACAACCACACGGTTTTTAGAACTCTTGTTACTTTAACTGGCATCAACAGCGGGGTCAGGGAACAACGCCAGCTCGGGACTGACTTGAGGAACGCTGATGGAACGTCGGAATGAAAACGATCGTAGGAATGAGCGGCGAGAAGGCACCGGTTGAGTCTTGTCGCGACGGCCCCCCGTCCCCCGTGGCCGCTGGAGAGAGACCGAGGGAACACACTGAGGTGAAGCAGCAGGGTCCCGTATTGCTCCGTTGTCGTGGGAACCAGAACTAGGTTTTTACCCTCAGAGTCGCAGGTGCGGGACGGGCATAGTGACGTCGCGGAAGAACCGGTGGACAAGAGCGTTTTTGGCCGATATCCTCTTGTTGGGGTCGTAACTCAACATTTGCTGCAAAGATAAAGACGGCAAAGGTGAGAGGATTATCATGAGAGGGTGAGACTACAGATCAGGGCGTGTGTAAATAACACGGCGGGCGACACTGAGGGCGAGCAGCTCGCTAGTGTTGTTGTAGTTCCCTACTCAACCAGGGTGTGGTGAACGGCATTAAGGAGCGTAGGCAAGTTGAGGAGTTGCAGCCTAGTTTCTATATCGGAAAATAACAAAACAGCACTACTCTTGAAGGGCGACACACTGTCTCATAAAAGGAGGAGACTGCACCGGTCGGGTACGACGACCTGCCACTAAACAAACGAACCCGGACGTTTATCGAGACCGACTTGTAACCCAGTACCCGCTGACGGACCCTAACGGAGCTTACCGCCAGCAGCTCGCGGCCGTCGTCGTCCAGCGGGGGGACCACCTTGTTCATGTCCTGCCGCGCCCACTTGGGGAAGGAGGGCTTGTAGTCGGGCATTGAGGTGACGCCCGGCCACACCGTCTCGTCCGGCGTTCCCAGCGTCCGGAAGATCCGGAACAGCTGGTCGATCTCAGAGTCCCCGGGGAACAGGGCCCGCTTGGTGATCTGGGGGAGAGGGGGGAGAGGGAGGAGAGGGAGGAAAGGGGGGAGAGAGCGTGGCCGTGAGATGAGAACGTCAGCCTTCTGTTGGAACGCCTTCTGTTGGAACGTTTTCCGTTTGGAGAACGTTTTATAATTATTGTTATTATAATTAAGCTTTACGATTTGTGTAGAAGTTCTAGGTTTTATTTGTTAAAATAATTTGTATACTTAAAAGAATATTTTATATATGTTTTACAAAAGCTTAAAATAAAACATGTTAAAAAATACTCATGTTTTTATATATTTGCAGATTGTAGTCCAGCAAACTAATGGAAAATATTTAATTTTGAACGCAATATCTTTTTATATAAATAGTCACACACTTTCACACAATAAAAGACTGTTTGAAGCACGGCTTGGCGTGGGTCGCTGGACCCTCGCGGTCGGGCGGGCGCTACAGACGGGGGGGGGGGACAGCGCTGCGGTCCACACCACTGAAGGACGTACCATCTCAGCGAAGATGCAGCCCAGGCTCCACAGGTCCACGGCGGTGGAGTAGTATTTACAGCCCAGGAGGATCTCTGGAGCTCGGTACCAGAGCGTCACCACCTGCAGGGGGGAGACATCAAAGCGGTGAGGTTTAGAAACAATATGGCGTTACCCCACCATAGGAGATAACAGCGGAGCTGGACGGGGCTGGACGTGATCCCCGACTCCTCTGACCTCATGCGTGTACGTGCGGACCGGCACCCCGAAGGCCCTGGCCAGGCCGAAGTCGGCCAGCTTGATCTCCCCCTGGGCGTTGATGAGAAGGTTCTGGGGCTTCAGGTCCCGGTGGAGGACCCGGTGGGAGTGACAGAAGGCAAGGCCCTGCAGCAGCTGGAAGAGGTAGCTCTGCCAGGAGGGACATGGGAAGACCGTAGCATTTAAATTTGCATTTACATTCAGGGCGTTTAGCAGACTTTTTTATCTGACTAATGTGTTAATAAGTACATTTGTCAAGAAAGAGAAACATTATATCGCTGTCAGTACAGTAAAGGTATTCATAGAACAAGAAGTGTTGGACTTCGACATCACTAACAATCGTTAGAGGTTACTAACAAAAGATACTATGTGTAAGTGCCAGGACGTATAACATACAATAATTCTGTACCATTCAAACTACACGTTCCAGCTGATCACTCTGATCTTCTAGAAAACTCATAGGGATGAAGGTCGTGTGTACCTTCACGAGGGGCAGGGGGACGCCGGTGATGGAGGAGTCCATGAACTTCTTCAGGTCCTGGTGAAGGAACTCGAAGACGAGGTAGAGCTTATTTTCCGTGTGGATGACGTCCAGCAGCCTAGGGGGGAGGGGGGGGGGGGGGGGGAGGGGATGGGGGAAGACGGGTCAGCGCAGCATTTCACCTCGGCGTTACACCTGGTGCTGGCTGGAAACAGAGGAGGACCTACTTGACGATGTTGGGGTGACTGAGTTCTTTCAGGAGCGAGATTTCCCGGATGGCCGTGCTTGGCACCCCCTCCGTTTCCCTGGTAACCAGGAAGTATAAAACAACATGTTGGACTTTGACATCACTGGACACCGCAGCCCACTCGCATTCTGTGGCTTATCAAAAGATAAAGCGCTAGAGTATATTTCCATTACGAGACAAATTATAGCGTAATGATATTAGTATTAGGCTTACCCCAGCCAGCAGTACTGTTACCCCAGCCAACAGTACTATTACCCCAGCCAACAGTACTGTTAGCCAAGCCAGCAGTACTGTTACCCCAGCCAGCAGTACTGTTACCCCAGCCAGCAGTACTGTTACCCCAGCCAGCAGTACTGTTACCCCAGCCAGGAGTAGAGTTAGCCCTGCAGCAGCAGTAGTAGTGTTACCCCAGCAGTAGTGTTACCCCAGCCAGCAGTACTGTTAGCCCTGCCAGCAGTACTGTTACCCCAGCAGTAGTGTTACCCCACAGTAGTGTCACCCCAGCAGCAGCAGAAGTAGTAGTAGTATTACCACAGCAGCAGTGTTACGCCACAAGGACTTACGTGTCTAGTCGGATTTTCTTGAGGGCAACCGTCTCGCCCGTGACTTTGTTCTTGGCTTTGTAGACCACGCCATATGTCCCCTCGCCGATCTTCTCCACCTTCTGAAACGAGTCCATCCTGAAGGCTCCTGGAGTCAACACCTCGACAGACACTAGCTACAGAGCGGCGTTACAACGACCAAAACCACCGAAAAATTCCCCGTCTAACTTGTTGTTATATTTTATTTTTTTACTTAAACGGCCCACAGCTGTAATTCCTCTATAAAAGACACTTCTTATGAGTTTTTTTGGACGAACTCAAATTGTCGATAAGTGTATTAGCTCTGCCATGGGTAAATGCTAACGTGAAACAATAATAAAGAAAGAAACGGATAAGCGCGCGTCAACTCTGAACGGGGTGGAACCTATCAGCGGTTCCCGCGTTCTCCCGGGATGCGCTCGTTTTCGTTCACTTTCGGGACGCCTATGCCAGCCAGGGTGGGGCCAAAATTAGACAAACCCTGTATTGCTACACCTTTCCGTTCGTTTGCTAAACTATACATGATAGTATAGCTTAACTATAAAACATACTATAAATTAAATTATAGTAGGAACGTACTTTTAGACCTATAGTAAGTCATTGTAAAACATCCCAATTGTCGGAGTTAGAGCGGAGTGAGCTGCAAGTGCTGGAGTTAAAAACAAGCATTCACGGAGCTGCAGTTTTCACGTGACTTCAGGCCCCGCCTCCCTTGAAAAACTTGAGCAGCTGTCCCGTGACGTCACCTTCAACACAGAGGACGCTGATCCCAGACCACAATATTAAAGGCACCCAGTGCAACTTTCGAGGCTTAAAAATAAACATTACATTTCTAGTCTTTTTTACACGTAGTAAGTTTCAATAACTCCATACCATTACATACCGACATTTAAGCAGCAAAGATGAGACGTCGTTGTGTGGTGAGAACTGATACAAAATCGATAACAACAACAATGCCGCCATTTTCTTTATTTTTTGTAACCTACAATAAATAAAGCAGGCTTCCAGTCAGTGGAAAAATGGCTTCTCCCCACCGGCGATTGTTGTTGTTGACGATTTTCTATCAGTTCTCACCACACAACGACGTCTCATCTTTGCTCCTTGAATGTCGATATGTAATGGAGTTATTGAAACTTACTACGTGTAAAAAATACTAGAAATTGAATGTTTATTTTTCATTGAATGTTTACATAAAGTTGCACTGGGTGCCTTTAACAATAACTGTAATTAGTGAATGATAACTTAGTATAGGCTGCATTACGGTGTTCAAGAGGCCTATCGACAGTGTTGTGCCTGAACGCGTTCATTGAACGATAGTTCATGAACTCGTTCATATTTTCGGCGAACGTGAACTGAACGTACTGTATTACTGCCTGATGAACGTTACTGTGAACTCGTTCATTCTGGTGTCTGTGAACGGCACGCGCACTCGGTTTAACTTCGTTCAATTGGGGGGTTATTTGTTTATCAAAACGGCGGATGCGCGCGCAGAATGATTTGTTTGACCGGTTGCCATGGTTATCTCCGTGTGTTTCATTTGCAGTTGCGGCGTTGTCAGCTTACTGTTACATTAAACTCCAATCAGAAATCAGCCTATCGAGTTTAAGACTCCTCAATGACAGTATTACTTAAACTCCTCCTAAGGTCTGGTTTTTGGCCTCTTTTGGAACGTTGGACTCTTTTCAAATAAGATTATATAGCCTATGTAATTTAATAATTATATGATAAAGCTATATACTACCTTATCCTAGTTATGGTCAATGGCTCCATACAGAGAAGCATAACATTTCACCACAATTATTATCACCTCTCATTATTTTAAATATTTTAGGAATATTCTTTCTAAAATATTCCCGAAATGGTAAGTTTTTCTTCGTTAACAAATATAAATAAGAATAAGAATTCACTCCCTTTTTTCATGCAACAACCCGTTCCCATTGAGCACGTCTTGTGGCGAATACTTACTCTGGGGTGAGGCCTGGGTATTCGTGGTATTTCAAGTCAGGTGCTTCGCGGGGAGGACTTACCACCAGTAAGCTCTGTTGTCAGAGAGGCGCACGAGGGATCACATGCAGGCCCGCCGCAGCGGTATCCCAGACATGAGACAGCGCTCAGCCTCCTGGTTCCGCAGATCGGCGGACAGAGTTCCCATTGAGCTCTGCTCTCCAGTGATGGCTGCTCCGCTCCAGGGGCCGGGTCATCTGCTCGGTCTAATGAGAACCGAGTTTGCCCATTTAGAGTTGACTTATAATGTACTCATTAAGATCTGGGTTAGAGGTTACCTGTTGGACAATTATTATTGCTCCAGGGTCTACCCTGACTTTTAAATGATTCTCATTAGATGGGAAAACCTACTCTTTATTTCATTGATTTAATTAAGGGTAGGCCTACATTTATATGGGTTTCTACCCACAGCATAGAAAAAACAATATTCAAGATGAGACATAACATGCATTATTATTATCGTTAGGAGTATTATCATTAAATTATGAAAACAACACTTTCTTATTATTAAAGAAAACATAAATTGACCAGAATTATTAATTGGGGCTGCTTGATGATGTTTATATACAATGACTTTGACTTACATACATTGACGTTGATTCATAATAACATTCTTTAAAAAACTGCGAATGGGGAGCATTTAGAGCTAGCCTGATTACGGCCTCATATGCTCAATGAAGCAGCACGGATGTGTGGCGCTCACAACGATGTGTCCCCGCCTCAACGAAAGGCCTGCAGATAGACGCTCCTGTGCTCGGGGAACAAAAGGAAGCTATTGATTGGCTATGCTCACCCTCATCTTGTGACCCTCTTGCGGACTCAAAGGTCAGATTTGAAATTTGCATGACTAAGACAGCTCTATTAACTCCTCGATGGGCCACAGACATGGCCCAGTGTATTTACTGTATTTATCCACCATAGTAATGTGTCAAGCATTCTAGTTAAATTAAAAATAAATATATTTTTAATTTTGAACTCATTATTTACCGTTTGAATTCATGTACTACCTAATTTGGTCCACATCTGTTTATTGAATGTAATTCCTGCTTTAAAAAGTTTTGTATATATAGAAAGATATATTTTACATCTTCCTTTCCTAGCATAATGCCTTAGAACATATATCAATGCATCCATTTATTCTAATAGATCAGAAATCTGAAATTAATAAGAACAATTATTGAAAGAAGAAACTAATGACTAAAGACTAAAGACTGTGATTGCTCAATGAACAGTGATCAATAACATCTATCGGAGTACAGTACAGAACCAATCAGTTACAACAGAACCCAGAGTTTATCAATGAATAATGATCAATGACATCTATTGGAGTACAGTACAGAACCGATCAGTTACAACAGAACAAAGAGTTTATCAATAAAGATTGAACAATAACATGTATTGGAGTAGAGTAGAACTGATCGGTTACAACAGAACCCAGAGTTGACCAAAGAGGGCGGGGCCAATGGGCAGCCTAGATGATGATGTCAGAGATGAGAGGAACGTTTATGCTAATTCAGGGCCAGAGGTACTCTTAAAGAGGCTCAGAAGTCCTCCCTTTCGTCAGTCTGGAAGTTGTTTAGAACAGGTGAGAAGTAGGATCAGACGGTCGTGCTAAAATGGGGACGGTAACTCTGTTGGTTCTGGTATTGGCTTTCACATCTACAACTGTGGCAAGTGAGTACATCTCCAGTTCCTAGATAGCATGGTTGGATCTGATCAATGGTTTGATGCTTATTTGTCTTGCTCACTGAGTTCCCAATGTCTGTCATTGATTTGTTTCGCCACTGTGACAAAAGAACTATGGTATTAACACCTCCTCAACAAACAATACTGTTGCTTGTTAATGGTTTGAGAATTCAAGCTTCCTCATTTTGCTCAAAGGCATCATGTAGTTAAATTAGATGTGACCAATGTTACTAATCATCTTAACCTCCATGTCAACTTGTGGTCTGACGCTTGTTAGGTTATGTGTGTTCTCATTGAGACTAAAGTAATCCATTGATTGAAGTGTGTGGTGAATTTATCTGATTTCATGGCTACACAAATCACCGCTCTTCACAAATTCAAATAAATTCAAAGCAATAATTTAAAAACTGAAACATAGACTCTTTCTATTAGTTCACATTCAGGATACTTTTAATTAGTTTACTCTGATTTGGATACTTTGCGTGAAACCAAATGATTAGAGTAAGGTTATGGATGAGGTTTCCCACACGGATCATCAATCAAGTTGAAGGGAAGGTGGCTGCACGTCTGAGCTCTCATTCCACCGCTGGGATTACCACCGCTCAGATGATGGTCACATGAAAAGGATTGGGGGGTTTCAGCCCGGTCTTGTGACTGGCGCCCCTAGACCTCAACACACGTCATACCTTCACCATTTACCATTGTGCCATGTTCACTCTGCCTGCCAAGTTTACAGAACACCACATTTAAAATCGAAACATTGAAGTGGGTTTGCATCGGAACATTTGAAAGAATAAACAAAACATCTCTTAGAAATTGGGCCCTAAGGGATTTTCAAATAGAACATGTGTGATTTTTGTGTTACAGGCTGAATCATATATTGCGAAACCCTTTAGGTGCGTTCAGAAGGACTCATGTATTTTGTCTTTCAGGGTCTAAGGTTCAGTTCACACGGTTTCGTTCATGGAACTCAAGAATGTACCCCGTATGGAGAGATGGAGACTCAAGATTCAGAAACTGTTGGACTGGTGAGAACACTAATTACAATCTATGTTTAACTCTTAAAAGGTTTCATTAGGTGTTCTGACACTATGGGCCATTACAAATTGGTCAAATGTTAATCCTTATAAAACTCTTATAAAACCCTATATTTCTTCAGCTCGATGTACACTATAATCCTGTGGGTTATTTCCTGTATGTGTAGAACTGATGTTTTCCCAAATGTTCCACATTGATGTCGTTTATCTTCCTCCCATGGCTGGGTTCAAGGCGGTAACGTATCCTTTGAAGTCCGGAACGACGCGCCCACCCTGACGGGCGCCAAGGCGACCTTCAACATCGACCTCCACTTCCCCACCAACCAATCCGTGCTCCCCGACGGCCAGGTGGTCTGGGCCAGGAACTGCACCGTCGACGGTCAGCCATCTTCTCCTTTCTTTGACATCATTTTTTACTCTTTTATGACATGGGAACACTGTTACATTTACATTTACATTCAGGGCGTTTAGCAGCCGCCTTTATTCAACGCGACTTAGAATAAGTTCATTTGTCAGAAGAAAGAGAAAGAACAATATACTGCTGTCGGTACAGTAAGGATGTTCATAGAACCAAGTGCCAAGCACTAACAATCGATAGGTTAACCCATTCCCCTTACACAACAAAGATAGCTAGGATAAGATGAGTACTATTTAAAAGTGCCAGGACGTACAACATACAATAAGTGTGTTCATTAAGTGCCAGGACGTACAACATACAATAAGTGTGTTCATTAAGTGCCAGGATCATCATCCTCTTGGTCATCCATCACCTTCAGGCCTTGCTCTCCGTGCCTTGTGGCCTTGTGGCGTTGCATCCTGGTTCATTGTTTGTACTCTTCTGATTGGTCCCTTCCAGGGCGGGACTATGTGGAGGGGCAGGCGGTGTACGCTGACCGGGCCTCAGGCAGCAGAGGAGTCGGGGTGTTCCCAGACGGCTCCCCCTTCAACAGGACTCAGGATCGGAAGCCCCGCTACGTGTTTGTGTGGAAAACTTGGGGTAAAGATTTTTATTTTTTTATTTCTTGGTTGATTTCAGAGACATTGCACACTAATCAACAGCCAAACTGTAAGTGAGCCAGAGTTAGCCTAAGAGGCGGATTGTTTACATCCGTTGTCCCCGGCCACACATTAAAAAAGATGACCTAAGACTCGTTGTGGAAACGTAGTCATTCTAATTGGCATGTTGAACATTGTATCTCTCTTTATCGTGTCATGATCTATCAGCATAGCAACGATTTTTAACGAAAAAATTACGTATTTTATGATTTGGCCATAGTTTTATCAACCCCAGTGAAGTAATGAAACATAAAAGTATTTTTGTTCCCCTAATCTATCATCTTTTAACGAAATTAGATTTTTAGAAATGGAAAATATCTGTGTATAGAAATGAATTGTACAGCTAGAGTCCAGAGACGATGTTAAAGATTCAGAAGTGTCGCTCAACTGACTGCTCCAGCTCAGTCGACAGCTTCTAGTGTTCTTATGAGTGGTTTGGTTTCCTCCAAAGGTCGCTTCTGGCAGGTGGCCGACGGCCCCTCCTCCTCCCTCAGCATTGACACCGACAGTGTCCCGCTGGGCTCCTACAAAATGGAGGTGGTCATCTACCACAGCCGTGGAGACGACCAGTTCATCCCCCTCGGATATGCCTCAACACAGTTCTCCATCACCGGTTTGAACACTTATTACAATACATGTTCAACTTCACTTTAAAGGTTTGACCAGGTGTTCTGAGACTACAGGCCTCTACAAATTTATAAAATGTTAATCCTTACAAAACTCATAAAACCTTACATAGCTTGGTGTACGTTATAATCCACCATGTTATACTCCTCTGTGATCAACACCCTGCGACTCCTCTATCATCTCATGGTTGTATCCTAACATCTCGTTTCTTCACCCTCAGATCAAATCCCCTTCACCATCTCCCTCAACCAGATCAACGACGTCAACCAGAACGACCAGAGCTTCATCCAGAACCGAGCCATCGCCTTCAACGTCCGGCTCCACGATCCCAGCCAGTACCTGGGCTCCTCCGACATCACCTTCAACTGGGACTTTGGGGACCAGACCGGGACCCTCATCTCCAGGGACCTGAGCGTGACTCACACCTACCTGTCGCCAGGCGCCTACAAACCCAAGGTGGTCCTGATGGCCACCATTCCCAACGTCTGTGCCGAGACCACCGCCGGTACGATGCCATGAACTCAACATCCAAATCCTGCTGTTTGTCCTCCCACTCATCCTCCTTTTACCACTCTTTGCTACTTTTGAAATATACATTAGATATTTGTAATTATATGTATTGTCCGTCACCCATTAAACCTCTCCCTTTACCTTCCTCAGTGGCCCCAGTCGCTCCCTCCGCTGCCCCTGTAGTCGTTGTAGTGGCCTCCACCCCGAGCCCCATCCCAGCTGACGACCTGGCCCTCGCTGCCTCCGTCCAGCCAGCGACCGACCTCGCTGTGGACACAGCAGCCGAGGCCGCCGTGGCCCCTGCAGCAGAGGGGGAGGCAGACGCCGCCGTGGCCCCGGAAACCGTAGAGGCTGTGGAGGCCGTTGTGGTGCCTGGAGATGAAGAGGCCCTCGTCGTCCCTGCAGCAGGAGAGGCTGTTGAGGTCGTCCTGGCCCCTGGAGATGAAGAGGCCCTCGTCGTCCCTGCAGCAGGAGAGGCTGTTGAGGTCGTCCTGGCCCCTGGAGATGAAGAGGTTGTGGAGGCAGCTGTCGCCCCTGCAGGTGAAGAGGCGGTCGAAGCCGCTGTGACCCCGGCCACCGTAGAGGCTGTGGAGGCCGTTGTGGTCGCTGGAGAGGAGGCGGCCGTTGAGGCAGCCGTCGTCGTCCCGGAGGCAGAAGAGGCTGTTGTGGCGGCTGTGGTCCCTGCAGCTGAAGAGGCTGATGAGGCAGCTGTAGCCGCTGCAGAGGGAGAGGTTGTTGAGGCCGCCGTGGCCCCCGAGGCAGAAGAGGTTGTTGTGGCCGCCGTGGCCCCTGAGGCAGAAGAGGCCACCGTGGCCGCCGTGGCCCCTGAGGCCGAAGAGGTTGTTGAGGCCACCGTGGCCGCTGTAGATGAAGCCGCGGTCCCCACCGACGCGGCTGCCGTCGCCGTCGATGGCGTGGCCGTGGAGGCGGAAGAAGCCCTGGTGGTGGAGGCTGCCACTGCCGCTCCGGTGGAGGCAGTGGAGCAGGTGGAGGCGGTTGCCGTGGTAACAGAGGCGGCCCCGGCCGTTAACGTCCTGGTGCCTGCGGCCACTGAGAGCACCGAGGTGGTCGTGGAGGTCGCTGCCGCGGTCGACGCTGAGGCGGAAGTAGCAGAGGTCGAATTCAATGAGGGCGCAGTCCCAACAGGTGACCAGTTATGTTCATACGTTACATTACATTCCCATTCCATCAACTTTCCAAACATCTCAGGCCACTTAACTCTGTTAAACATCTGAAAAACGATCTTCCATTTTCTCCCCTTAAAAAAAAGTTGGAGTAGTCGCGGTGGAGTTGGCGGCTGAGGTGGAGGTCACCGCGGAGAACGAGCCCGCCCAGGTGGCGCTGGTCCTGACCAAGAGACAGGCCCCCGAAGCCCCCGCAGACTGCACCGTCTACCGCTACGGCTCCCTGGCCACCTCGGTGGAGATCATCCGTGAGTGAAGCCAAGCGTTTGTGGTCTGAATTCAATGCATGGTACTCGGGTCGCCATCGGTGGACGTGAAGGACTTCATGGTTGACTTCTTCTTGGCCTCTCTGCACTACAGAGGGGATAGAGAGTGTGGAGATCCTGCAGGTTTCCAACGTGGTGTCCCTGACGACTGAGCTGGGGCAGAATGCCGTGGACCTGACCATCAGCTGTCAAGGAAGGTGAGGAATCACGACCGCCGCTTTCCTCCCGCCTCCCCGTCCTACTCAGTGCTGCTGGGTTACCCTCAGTCAGCAGGTACTTACCACAGGACTGGGGTTGGTCCGGATTGTATTCCCACTGTGTCATGTGACCTCCCGCAGCCTGCCCAGCGAGGTGTGCACCGTGGTCTCCGACGCCGACTGCGTGACGCCCGTGGAGACGGTGTGCGGCGTGGCGCTGCCGTCCCCGGACTGCCAGCTGGTCCTCCGCCAGTTCTTCAACGGCTCCGGCGAGTTCTGCGTCAACGTGTCGCTCACCAACGACGTGAGCCTCGCCGTAACCAGCGCCAGAGTCAGCGTCACCGTCGGTAAGTGCGGTTTCTTTTTTATATTTTACTTTTTCTTTTTTTTTTTTTTACTTTCATTTTGATTTTTTTTAATTGTTTTTAATTACTTTTTTCAAGTGCAGTCATACAATACGTCAGAACAAATCTTATTGATGGTACAGTGAGGTGCCCCCGGGTATGGTGGGATTGATTTTTTAATAGACTTATAAAAAGAGAGAGTGCCCATCCGCGTCTCCTCAGGAAGCTGAGAGCTCGGGGGTTATTGTTGTCTCACTCTGTGCACTGGAACTGCAGGTTCATCGGGTTCTCCTGGCGGCACCGCCGCTACTGTACTGGGAGTCATGGTCATCGTGGGCATCATGGGCACCATTGGACTGATGTACAGGTAGGCTATCCTTCGACCAATGAGATTAATGTACATGTAGTCTATCCTTCAACCAATGAGATTAATGTACAGGTAGTCTATCCTTCAACCAATGAGATTGATGTACAGGTGAGCTATTATTCGACCAATGAGATTGATGTACAGGTAGGCCATCTTTAGACCAATGAGATTGATTTACAGGTGAGCTATCTTTCGAGCAATGAGATCGATGTACAGGTGGTCTATCCTTCAACCAATGAGATGAATGTACAGGTGAGCTATCCTTAAGCCAATGACAATCCCTCACCTCACCTCCCCTCCCCTCCTCTCCACAGACGGGTGAAGCAGTACCAGCCCCTGCGGGAGGAGGGTGAGGGCAGTGGGGTCAACACCATCACGTCGGTGCCCCTGCTGCTGTGGAACCTGCTGAGCCGCCAGTCTCCAGGAGAGAGTCGTCCCCTGCTCCAGAGCCGAGGCGTCTAGGGGCCAGGCTGCCATCACCACCCCCCCCCCGGCCCCTTCCCCCCGGGGACAGGCACACACTGTAGCCCAGCGTGTGGGCCCCCTGTTCTCACACAGCCTGACGGAAACACACCTTCACACGATCCCCTGTTAACGCGCTCAACGAAATAAAATAATTTCCGTGGAACCCAGATGGCCGTCAATAAATGCTTCCGTTGTGAGAAAATCTTGTATTTATTTTGACTCCACTTATTTTTTATTGAATGGCACTAACTGTTTTGTAACTTATTTGTGACGTACTAAGTCCTTAGAGAAGAATCACCATTATTAATGTTAACCTCTTTTCAATTCCTATTCCAATGTAGTTTAAATCATTTGCCCTTTCCAATGTTTGCCGTACTTAATACAAGTTTAAGACTTACATCATTGTGTTTCATCATCTTGTTTTTATTAAAATTTCCTTAATTTCCTATTAATTTGATCATACAGTATTTAAATAGTGACCCCTGTCCATTCTAACATTATACTAACTTAGAGTATTAGATTATTAGTTTAATCTATTAATTTACACTATGATCACGACAGCAAGGAGAAAAATATGAGTACGCTCAACCAGTTACTGTTGGTTACCTCTCCATCTTCTCCTGCTTCTCCTCTTATCCTAACACTAACCCAAACCTAAACCTTACCCTAACCCTAAAGCTAACCCAAACCCGAACCCTAAACCAAACCCTAACCCTAAACCTAACCCTAACCCTGGCCGTAACCTAACCCTAACCCTGACCTAACCCTAACACCAACCGTTATCCGAACCGTGACCCTAACCCTGACCCTTACCTAAACCTAATCCTAACCCTAAAAATGTCATCCCTGACCTCGTCTCAATCCTTCTCCACGGCTGCCAAATCTTCCCTGGCCATCTTTGATCACAGTGTCACACAGTGTCGATCCACAAACCAGATATTTAGCTTTGGTGGCACCAAAGCTAGCATCTTTTGACAGAGCACTAACACATCTGAACAGAACGTTAACATATTTCCACTGACCATTCATACATTTGAAAAACCGTTAACATTTCCGGCCCCTGACCACATCCTCCTGAGCAGCAAACTGAAGGCAATAAACGTATCATTCGATTTTTTGTCGCGTTCCTTAGTTGAGCCACTCAGAACAGCGTTGTGGTGAGTCCTCTCAGCCCAGATGACTGGGCACAAGAGCCAGTTTGAACAGGATATGAGGGGAGCAACTCAGCTTGTCTGGAACCCAGACAGATCAATACATAGTGCACCATCCCATCATCCACCAGCTACGGCACGGCCGGCCGAGGGGAACGGCCGGTAACACGGAAGTTCTCCACTCCCTACTCAGATTCCCACAAATCATGCTCTCCAAACAGACGACGTTTGTTTTACATTTAATTGAACAAAACTTAGTAGGACAACCGAAACTCACGTGGACACAAACCTAGCTGCCACCTGCCAAGCCAGTCAGTATTATCGATGAACTCATCATCCAATCAGCTCAAACAAACGTGTCAGCAGGCTGGCATGCCAGGAAACATGAACACAAGAAGGGACATCAACACAAGCACATACACTAAACTATGACCACGGGCAGGGGCGGACTGGCCATCGGGAGGTTCGGGAGATTTCCCGAACGGCCGGTCGATTTCAGGCCGAGCCGGCCGGCCGTAATTCTTTTAGATTTTTTTTATTATTATTATTATTATTATTTTTTTTTTTATTACATATTTATATTATATTTTTTGTTGTAAAAGATGTAAAAAAAAAATGAAAAAGTTAAGTAAGCCGTGATTTGGGACGGCCTGCGGCCGGATATTTGCTTACAGCGCGAAACGGAGCTCTTGCCTGACGGTGAAACGGGGCCAATGTATTACTGTCAATTTAGAGGGGGGAGCACCCCCACAGTGTATGGGGGCAAAGCGAGCGGCCAAAGCGAGCGGCCGAACGGCCCCTCCCAACTTGGACTGCTCCGCGGTCTGTCATTTCTGATTGGCTCAGCCTGACACACGGCCGGGTCACTTACTTCTCGTTGATCTCACTGAAGTTACACCGAAATACGAAAATGTCAAAAAGGTGGTGGAGAGGAAAAAGAATTGGGTGGCACTCAGAAGTTGAGGTTGAAAAGGAAAAAAATGTTAGAGCAAGACGCAGCCAAATGTGCTAAATTAACCAACCATTTTCGTGGAAAAGCCAAGGTTGACGGCGACGCCCCTGTCAGCGAGTCCAATGGTGAGGCGGGAACAGGACACAGCAACATAGCTATGACAGGTGCACTAGCGAGCATGTTTGGCAATATAATAATGACTTAAACTAATTATGGAAGTACCAGAGACGTCAGAGAACTATTCATAATATTGTAATGCCCACGGAAGAGGCAGTGAATGAAGTATTGATTAGAGAGCGATTTATTAGATACCACCGCTAATAAACCATTGGAACGCTTCAACACCGGTAACCACAGCAACGGACAACAATCTCCCAAACCCTGTGTATGTGTCAATGACAATTTTTTTCCACTAAAATAATTCTATCTTGCACTATTTAGATCATTTTCAGCCTTGATTTACCTTTCTAGGCACATGCAATTTCTAATATTTTGTACATGGACAAGATTGCTTATAAAATATTTCCCAGTGATCTTCACAATATTCTAAACACATGCACATCCCAACATTGACATGCAGTTGCAATGCACATATCCACGGATAAGGACTCATTTTTATTATTTTACACCGGGGCAAAATTCTACGCGCGCTATTCCTGCGGTCTCATAAAAGGCCTCTCCATCCCAAAGTCCCGGGCCAAATTTTTGGGCCAGTCCATCCCTGACCACGGGTCATAACAAGCTCTCTCTAACATACATCAGAGGAACCAGGAAGGATCCAGGAATCCCTCTATGTTCTCCTTAGAAGATGGTGGTAGGAATAATGCATAATATAGAGATTTCCACATTTCAGAGACAGAGATATCGCTGACATGCGTGTTGCTCCTGGGCTCTACGAGGAGGGCGATGGAGAGATAACGCTCACATACGACGGCGGACATCTGAGCAGCCTGGTAAGATGAGAGCTCCAGCCCGACGCATTCTGCCGTGTTCAACAGATAAGTGCTCAGTCAGCAAGGGGGTGAAACCTGAACCACTAAAGAAGGAACCCATGAGAAGGAGTGAGGCTGCTGGGTGTGGTGTGGAGACAGGAGACCCCTGGAGACATGATGATGGAAAATAATGAGTTTTACTTGTACTTGAATCCTGTTTAAAACCGGGACAAGGGTGTGATTGGAAAGAGTCTTTTGCATATTTCGCATATTTCTAAAAATGACAGCATTACGGTATTTGATGGAGTTTGGAGGTATTTCCCCATCCCAAGACATCAGCGATGCATTTGTGTGATTGCAACATTTCCAAACAGTGTCCACACGGTGGCGGTGCAACAGTAGGGAGACGCCTTGGTTTAAAAGGGTGTGCCATAAGAGTCTGTACATACTGTATGTGCTGGCTGAAGACACAAAAGCCTTTATAAAGGACAGGGCTATAAGAGTCCTTACATCTGTTTGTGTGGGCTTGATACCAAAAAGTATTTATAAAGGTTGTGACTATAAGAGTCTGTTCATCTCTTTTTGTGAAGGCTTGTACACAACAGAGCGAACACAGACACTTTTCCCAATGTTTATTTCAGTGTACTTCGCACACGTGTTTTAGTTATGACCATGTTGTGTTGAGAACAGTGTGCGGCTGACATGCAGGTCACATGACACACTGCAGTGCAGAGAAAGAGAGGACTGAATTCACTGCAGAAAATGGACCTTCAGATAAGACCAAGAAAGGTCCTTCAGTTCAGACCAGGAAAGGTTCTTCAGATCAGACCAGGAAAGGTCCTTCTGATCGGACTAGGTAAGGTTCTTTAGAAGGACCAGGAAACGTTCTCCTGATCAGACCAGGAAAGGTTCTTCAGATCAGACCAGGAATGTTCCTTCAGATCAGACCAGGAAGGTCCTTCAGATCAGACCAGGAAAGGTCCTTCAGACCAGACCAGGAAAGGTCCTTCAGATCAGACCAGGAAAGGTTCTTCTGAACGGACCAGGAAAGGTTCTTCAGATCAGACCAGGAAAGGTCCTTCAGATCAGACAAGAACGGACCAGGAAAGGTCCTTCGGTTCAGACCAGGAAAGTGTGTGGAACTGCAAAGTGTTCTGATCTTAATCTGCTAAAAGCATTTCCGGGGATTGCTTTTATAAGTGATTTTGTTTTCAGAGCGTCTTGTGATTTCCTTTTGCACAATACAAACAATCACTTAACCTTTCTTGAGCTCTGTTCACAAATCCAACATCCACAATGGCTCATTGATATTGAAGATCTAAAACTTTATTGATATCCGAAGAAGTTAGACACCGCGTGATGCCCTGTTGCAGGAGACAAAGACAGATAGAAAGCGGACAGACAGACTGAGATCCGACAGATATACGGAGGGCAGACAGATAGATATAGAGTAGACGACAGACTGATAACAGGCAGACAGACATAGAGCAGACAGACAGGCAGAGAACAGACAGACAGATATAGATCAGAGAGAGACGTAGAGCAGACAGCTAGGAAAAAAGCAGACAGACAGGCAAAAGGCAGACAGACAGATAGAGGGCAGACAGAGAGGCAGAGAGCAGACAGACAGGCATAGAGAGATTCAGAGTGGAGCCTTAGAAGAGTTATTGGCCATGAGGCTGATCTGATTAAAGCTCCAGAGGACGTTTGTTATGAGGAACCAGACGTCCTGAACAGCTTCCCCAGAACGCTAACAGGGACTTTGTGTTAGTGTGTTTGGGAAGTGTGTGTGTGTGAGAGAGAAAGAGAGAGAGAGAGAGAGAGAGAGAGAGAGAGAGAGAGAGAGAGAGAGAGAGAGAGAGAGAGAGAGAGAGAGAGAGAGAGAGAGAGAGAGAGAGAGAGAGAGACATCAATTCCCACATTCATAGAGACAGTTAGAGGTGAGATAGAAAGGAAATAAAGAATAGAGAGAGACAAAGAGGGAGGAAGGAGAAAGAGGAAGAGAGGAAAGACGGGAGGGATGGGGAGAGAGAGGATACAGAGAGAAAGAGATGAGTTAGAGGGGAGCGAGAGAGAGGAGACAGCCATGAAGAGAAAGAGAAAGGTAGAGAGAGGAGACAGAGATAAGAGAGAGGGGGGAGAGAGAGGAGACAGAGATGAAGAGGAAGAGATCCAGGAGGAGAAAGGGAGAGCTTTTATTGGCGTCACGTGGGCTGCAGTCCTCCCAGAGGGATGGGGAGGCCAGGAAGCCGGCCACTTGTGTGTGAAGCTTTTTCATTAAACTAAGGGCTCTAATGGGGCCCCCCCAGTAGCAGGTTAATGGTGGAGCAACATGGCTATTGCCTGGCCATCAATTATCCTTCATATGACTTGTGTGGACGTTATAATTAATTAAAGTAAGCATGGAGAAAGTGCTGCATGCGAGGGGAGAAGGGTGGAGGAGTGGGAGAAAGGACCCCACCCAGTGAGAAGAGCGCATGTACTGTTACTGTATATCGGATCAGCAGCCTGTCAGCGTTCTAAATAGAGCCACATAGACACACACAGAAACGCACAAACACAAAGGAACGCACACAGGCACAAACACACACACACACAAGCATGCAGGCAGGCACGCACGCACGCACACACACACACACACGAACGCACACACAGTATGGTACATCTGTGTAAACATGTATCATATTTGCTGCAATGCTGTACGTTGACTGGTTGAATGAGTAACTGCTTAATTTGTCTGCATTTTTATGTAAAAGCTACACAGGAGTGGAGCCAGAAAAGCAATTTTAATAATTAGAAATTCAAGAATTTGACAGTAAAAATAAATACTATTAGCTGTCCTACAGCTTTTTACCTGATATCACTAGCACTAATATTTGGAACCTTTATCACTAGCACTACTCTGTCCACTATTATCATTAGCACTACTATGTATTGTACAACAGCTCTCCATGGAGCGTACTTGTGACTTGTGTGTGTGCAGTTATCCTACTTATGAACTTCCCTTTTTTCCCCTCAAAAGTAAAGAAAGAAAAAGGTATTCTCCGGCATGCTAATATAAATGTGAAATAAACGTCCAATTCAATAATAGTTTCCTCTTCTTCTGCTGGGACTAAGCTCATTAAAGGCATGAGTTATTAAATATCAATAAGCCACCAAGGATTACTGGATGTAATGCACACTAGTTCTAAGGGATAGAATAACTGCACAGTCATGGTTCTGCCATTACCCATCATAACGTCAATACTGCGCTCCATTATCGGAGAGAGGGGGGGACAAAGACGGAAAGGATGGCGGGAAGGATGGAAGGAAAGGGAGAAAGGAAGGAGAATTCAGAAGGAAGGAAAAGAATGACAGAGCACTTTAATCTGCGGTAGCATTCAGGCTCTATGAAGGCCCAAAGCTTCCCGGAGAAAGGCCTTAGTGTGTATTGATAATAGTCGGAACTCGGCATTAGAGGAAGCATTTGATTAGGCGACCGTCCAAGTGGTGAGGACATGGAGACCTCTTTGGGTATCAGAGCAACGCACGGAGGACACACTGCCCATCTGTCCGTCTTCATGTCCCAGTGCGATGGAGACAGGATTGAACTGGCATAGAGCAGCAGAGAGAGAGAGAGAGAGAGAGAGAGAGAGAGAGAGAGAGAGACCGGACCGGCGGGGCTGGTCTCACCAGAGGACGAGGGGAGGGGTCGACAGGCAGCGGGGACCGGGAGGGTAGGATGACGGGTCTGAGGGTGGGGCTGAGAGCAGCGGAGGGGAGGAGAGAGGAGGAGGAGGAGGGAGGAGGAGGAGGAGACGTGAGGCAGCAGGATACGTCCAGGGTATAAAACCCCAGAGCCTCTCTGCCGGACATCCCGCTGCTCCGCGCCTGCACCTCTCAAGAGTCTCGCCTGCACCTCCGAGTCCTCCAGTCGTCCAGGTTCTGACCCCCCAAAGCCGCCGCGTCCGGACCCACCATGAGCCACTCCTCCAGCCGCGCCACCACCTCCTACCACCGAACCTTCGGCGGCCCCAAAGTCATCTCCATGTCCTCCTACTCCCCCGTCTCCTCCCGCATGTCGGGCGGAGGCGCCAGCGGAGGCGGCGGCGGCGGCCGCTACATGCGCTCCATGTCCCCGGTGGTGTCCTCCCGCTCCGCCACCACCTACCAGCGCGGGCGAAGCAGCGGCGCCAGCCACCACCAGCCGCGAATCTCCTACGACAAGGTGGACTTCAGCCTGGCGGAGGCGGTGAACCAGGAGTTCCTGGCCACGCGCAGCAACGAGAAGCAGGAGCTGCAGGAGCTCAACGACCGCTTCGCCAGCTTCATCGACAAGGTGCGCTACCTGGAGCAGCAGAACGGCAGCCTGCAGCAGGAGCTCAACACCTTCAAGGGGCAGCAGCAGCTGGGCCAGCCCAGCCGCGCCACCGACCTCTTCCAGGAGGAGCTGCGGGAGCTCAAGAGGCAGCTGGACGACGTGGGCAAGGAGCGCGACCAGTTCCACGTGGAGCGGGACAACCTGGCCGAGGACCTGGGCCTGCTCCGGCAGAGGTGGGCCCCCCCGGGGATGAGTCAGGGGGTTAAGAGGGAGGCACTGCTGCCGCCGGTCGAACGGGGTACAGCGACAGGGGGGACAGACTGACTGACCGGCCCAGTTGGCAGACAGACAGACAGACAGACGGATAGAGCAGACGCACCTTTGCTGCTGCCGGTTGAATGGGTACAGCGACAAGACAGGCAGAGAGACAGACAGAAACACCCGGCCTAGTCGGCAGACAGACAGACGGACGGATAGAGCAGATGCACCTTTGCTGCTGCCGGTTGAATGGGTACAGCGCTCAAGACAGGCAGAGAGACAGACAGAAACACCCGGCCGGTCGGCAGACAGACACACAGATAGAGCAGATGAACCTTGACCCGAATGTGGACATGTAATCCAGGGATGTGACATTCGATGGGCGTCGCAGCGCCCAGAACGTTCTTCGCAGCGGTGTAGGGCGTGGTCCGGGGGGAGGACATGCAACAGATCCACTGAGCTTTGTGTGATCTCTTGTAATGCACTTAGCGCCGTAGGACCTCTAGTGAGGCTCTCACGTTATTGGCTGTGTGATGGTGGAGCTGAATGACAAAGCGCTGCATGGCATTCAGGCCACGATTTGTCATAGTTCCACCCTACTTGATTGCATTACACAATGGGTACAACAGACTAATAGGATTGTTTCTGAAGTTGATTGAGTTTAATAATGATTTAGAAGAAAACATAACGGTGGTTATAATTGGATAATTCCTGAATAGATATGAGACTGTAGCAAAGCAGGGGGAATATCGAGACAAAGGCTACGTTTTTTCCGTATTATTATGTCTATTGTGAAGGCTTGATAGCAAATTGGACAAACTAGAGACTGGGCGGAGCCTCCCAAGGAAAGGGGAGGGGTTATGGGAGTGGTTAAGGGAGTGGTTTCAGGAGGGAGGGGGAATGAAGGATGGGCAGGGGAGAAAGCAAGGTGTGGCTATGGTTTAGAGCAGTGGTAGAAAATAGCTTGTGGAAAAATCAATGCGTCTGATGGCTCCATTAGGGGTGGGTGGGTGGGTGGGTGGGGGGGGGGGGGGGGCGTTCATCTCTCCCTCTCCGGTGGGACGGTGCCAGAGACCCCATTAGGGAATAACAACCCTGCATGGGACAGGGCATGAATTAAAGATGAGGAGGCCCGACCACACCGGTGATGTCATGCCACTAATCTGGTTTATGTCCTGTTGCGTCTTCGCTGGGTGACACGCGACAGCAGCAGCCTCACGGTGCAGACACACCCAGCGCCTGTTGAGAACCACCAGGAACAAGATGCTTTTCAGCCTCCATTGTTGCCACTGGTTACACTCATATCAACGCCTGTAGGATGTCCAGTTCTCCACGCTTTCACTTTTAATCTGGGATGCAGTCAGTAGCCCGAAGACGTAGTTATTGAACCCAATAATGCATGAAATAAAACCTAATTTCTATCTGTGTCGTCTCTCATCACGCTGTTCGGTTTGAGATGATAACCTTTATGATACAGCAGAAAAGGGAGAAAGTGAGATGGAAGTGAGCTGGGAGAGGAAGTGCTGAGGAGAGGTCGTGTCCGGACAGACGACCCCATCAGCAAACCAAATTAGCTGAAAAGGCCGTCCGGCGATCCCAAAGGACCCGGTGTAATTCTGGGAGTAGGGCCACCGCAAATTGATGAAATTGATTCCCAGGCTTTTCGCCAGCTGGTGCATGTATTGTAAAAGGGAATCACAACGAAACCTTTTCCATGTCAAGAAGGTTTTCCTGGGCCTGAAGGAGGTCTTGTGTTAAACCCGTTGCCCTTCCTCTTCCTCCTTCATCCTCCTCACTACAGGCTGGACGAAGAGGCGCAGAAGAGGGCCGAAGCTGAAGGCAACCTGATTGTCTTCCGCAAGGTAAACAACCAGATGCTTGTTCTATACCAGTGGTTCTCAAACTTGTTATACTATTGTACCCCCACTAAGATATTTTAGTACCCCATACACCGACGCAAAACATTTCGGGGAGATTTTTTGGTTTTTATTTCTCCCGACAAAAGAAGCACATCGCAAGGGGAGTGTCAGAGCATTAAGAGGTGAATCCATTCAAATATATTTATCCTGAAACTGACGACATTTTGTTGATACTCGATGCGCAATCTGTGTTTTCGGATTCACATCTCAACCACTTGTCCATTTTCGATTGTCTAGCTTTTAGTATTTAGTGTTTACTTTTTTTTTGTGTGTGTACCCCCACTTAAGAACCCCTGTTCTATTCAGTGTTCCATGAATCCCCGCGGTTAAAGAGTCGTATCTTTAGGATGTGACGGTTCCCTGTATGTTGTGTCTTCCATTGGTTTCTAGGACTGGGGAGCAGAGACCTAGGCCTACTTAATTGGTCATTAGGAGGGATTGGCGTGCACCTGGGCCCGGGTGCCAACGCCCTATAAGAGTCTGCTTCCCCAGTCATTCCCTCTCTGTTCTTTTCAGCTCCACATCCATGCACACCTTTCAACACTTATGTTAAAACAACACACACACCTATAATCCACTCATGCATACACACTCCACACTACAGACTTACTGACTTCCACATCCCATACTTTTATTATAAGTTGAGCACTTGGATTGGTTTGCTTTGATTAAAATACTTATTTTGATTGGGAAACTGTTGTCTCCCGTCTTTTTGTTGTGTAGCCTGGCGCCCCTAGGCCAGGTGCGTAACAAAGTGGGGGCTCGTCCAATAAGTTGTTTGTACAGTGAGTTTGGAGCGTCAATTTAGTCTCACTCCTGTATTGGATTTGTGAATGGAGTGACGTCAGTTGGGAATCTTTCCGGGAGGTTCCGTCGTTCCATTGTTTGGTCAACAGTCCGGTGAGTAGACAAAGCAATGTTACAGGCTTGTTATTCAGACTTTGGGGAGATGCAGTTAATTGTTATTAGTTGAATTCATCTGTTTAAATTTGAGTTAATTTGATTAGGTTTGGTTATTTCAGTACAGTACGGTAGCTGTTTGGTTCATTTTGTGCGGTTGGAGACTTGTTTATTTCTGGTAGTTGTGCAGCTAAGTAAACGTCATTTGGGACGCCAACAGTTGCCTGGCTGGTTGTTTATTTTATTTTTTTTGTATTTGTTTGATACGAGTGTCCCCGGTAGGTGCGCTTAGCTGCCTGGGTAAAATAGCTCGTTGGTTTAGGCCGGGGGGTGGCTAGGTGCGTCAGGTGCGGCAGTAGCGAGAAGTTCGTACTGAATATCTCGACTCGGGGGCACGGCTAAGGGGGGCATGCGGGTCGCCAGTTATTGGTTGCCTTTCCTCCCCTTTGGTATGAGCTAGGCCTTTGCGGTGGCCTTCAGTGCGTAGAAATCCTCCGCAACCGGCACACGAAGAGGGTGGAGTTAGCTGGGGTTTATATAGGCTAGGGGGACACTTGTATTGTATTTAGTTTGTTTGGTTTGCCAGCTAGGAGGCTCTTAAAGCGCACAATACCCAGGATGGTGTCAGTGGATGACGTTGTTCAGTCTCCCTCGGTGGAGCTCTTAAATCAATGCACCAAAGACCAATTGCTGAACGTTGCAGATCGTTTTGGGTTGAAAATTGAAGCTAGTGATAGAAGGTTAAAGGAGACATTGTTGGAAGTTTTGAAAAGAGAGCTATGTGGTATAGCGGTTTCAACTGAGGAACGGGATAAGAAAGAGGAGGCGTCTCTTTCTCCCGCAGTAGGTGCCGCAATGGAGGTGCCTTCACCAGCAGCTATGTCAGGGTTGACGTTCGACCAACAAAAAGAATTAATCATTTTGCAAGCGAAATTAAAAACTGATCAGGAACAACTTAGGCTAGATAGTGAGTATGCTATTGAAAAAATGAAACAGCAGACAGAACTGGCTAAGTTGCAGGTAGAGCAAAATAGATTGGACTTGATAGGGGATGGTAAGATTTCAGCGGCTGCACCATTGTTTTCAGAACCAGCAGAACGGTCTGCAGGGGGGTTTGACATTAGTGGCAATCTACGTCTGGTGCCCAAGTTTTCCGAACGTGATCCTGAGGCATTCTTTGCCATGTTTGAGAGGGTGGCAGATGTGCGTAAATGGCCTGACTCGGCGCGCACATTGATGCTGCAGTGCGTCTTAACAGGCAGGGCGCAAGAGGTTTTTTCAGCTATGAATGCGGCTGACAGTCAAGAGTATGCCCGTGTTAAGGCGGTGGTACTGAAGTCGTACGAGCTCGTTCCTGAGGCGTACAGGCAGCGGTTTAGATTTTGGAAGAAACATGACAGACAAAGTCATTTGGAGTTTGCACGTGATTTGACGACGAGCTTTAACCGCTGGTGTAACGCCTCGGAGGTGGAAGATTTCGAAGGCTTACAAGATTTGATGATTTTGGAGCAGTTCAAAGGTTCTGTTCCAGCTCGTGTGGCAACATATATCAGTGAGCAGAAAGCACGCAACGCAGCAGATGCGGCGGCGCTCGCAGATGACTTTGTCTTAACGCACCGTGGAGAGTTTAGAGCGGGCGGTGGCAATTATGTTGCCGCCAGTGAGTCGCATGGCCGATTTAATAAATCTCTGCCTGTCGATTCCAGAGCTAACGCCAACAACAGTAGAGATGATGTGCGTGACTCGGGGAAGGTTTGCCATCACTGTAACAAATGGGGGCACTGGAAAAAAGATTGCTTCTTGTTAAATTCCCCTAAGGCGGGTCATTGGGAACCAAAAGGGGTTGCTACGGCAGCTCCAGTTCGTCCGGTGTCCACTTGTGTTACACCTACTTTCGGTTCAAATGAGGATACATCGGTTGTAGCTCTGAATTCTTACCGTCCATTTATCATGCAGGGGACTGTGTCTTTGGTGCAGGGTGGGGAAGAAGTACCGGTAACTATTTTGAGGGACACTGGGGCTTTTGATTCATTCATTCAAGCTGGTATTCTCCCTTTGACTAATGTTTCTGACACTGGTGATAAGGTTCCTATCCGGGGCTTAGACATGAATATTTTGTTGGTTCCCTTGCATAATGTTGTCCTAAAATGTGAACTGTTCCAGGGAGAAGCAAAGCTCGCTGTGCGCCCAGCACTGCCTATTCCGGGTGTGACGCTGATCCTGGGCAACGACCTGGTGGGTGCTAAGGTCTGGGCTGGGGTACCGCCGCTGCCGCCGGCAGTGGTGACCTCTGTTCCCTTGGTAACGGAGGAAGCTGATGAATGTGAACATGACTTCCCAGAGGTTTTTACAGCGGGTGCGGTGACCCGTGCAATGGCTAAGTTAAAAGAGAAATCTCATTTAAATGATTCAATTAAGGCAAAAGTATCTGAAAAGTTTTCGATACCTCTTTCTGATTTTCCATTGTCCATAACCCGTTCAGATCTGGTTGCGGAACAGCAGGCTGATGCCTATCTGAAGGAGATATTTCCATTGGTACGGCCAGAGGAGGAGCTGTTTGACAGTGCTTGTGGGTATTTTCTGAAGGACTCATTGTTGGTGAGAAAATGGCTGTCACATAAAGGAAGGTTTGTGGGTGAACCAGTGTTCCAAATTGTGTTGCCAGAGAAACTTCGCCAGTCAGTGTTAAAAGTAGCGCATAATGAATCTGGACATGCTGGTGTGAGAAAAACTTATGATAGACTACTTAGGCATTTCTTTTGGCCTCGTATGAGGAGAGATGTGTCAGCATTTATCAAAACTTGTCATGCATGCCAGTTAACTGACGAGCCTAATCAAAAGTTGAGGTCCGGTCTCCGTTGGTCCTTTTTGCCTCTGTCTGTCTTGCACCCCTTAAAGTGCTTCCGTGGTACCGGTTGCTGGGGTGGAGGCCTGTGACAGTCGGCAGGCGGCCATTGGAGTAGAGGTTGGGTATGATAGGGAGTAGATAGTATATATTTATCCAATGTTAAATGGGTTGCCGGTGATCCCTTTGGGACTCCGTCTTTATGGGGGGGGGTGTGACGGTTCCCTGTATGTTGTGTCTTCCATTGGTTTCTAGGACTGGGGAGCAGAGACCTAGGCCTACTTAATTGGTCATTAGGAGGGATTGGCGTGCACCTGGGCCCGGGTGCCAACGCCCTATAAGAGTCTGCTTCCCCAGTCATTCCCTCTCTGTTCTTTTCAGCTCCACATCCATGCACACCTTTCAACACTTATGTTAAAACAACACACACACCTATAATCCACTCATGCATACACACTCCACACTACAGACTTACTGACTTCCACATCCCATACTTTTATTATAAGTTGAGCACTTGGATTGGTTTGCTTTGATTAAAATACTTATTTTGATTGGGAAACTGTTGTCTCCCGTCTTTTTGTTGTGTAGCCTGGCGCCCCTAGGCCAGGTGCGTAACAAGGAAGATAACGCTAAACCCCCCCAACACGTCCTCCTCTGTCCCCCAGGATGTGGACGATGCCACACTGGCCCGCCTGGAGCTGGAGAGGAAGATCGAGTCTCTGATGGACGAGATTGAGTTCCTCAAGAAGCTCCATGATGAGGTAACGTCTCTGCAGGGACGCCCAACCATCGTCTGCTCTTGGTGCAATGGTTCAAACCACTGAGTTCAGGGCATTGCTTTTAACCTCAACGCACAGCATAGAAAATAAGAGAATATTGACCTTAGATAATCTCCTATTGACCTGTTATTGGTTTGTGTGTGTGTGTGTGTGTGTGTGTGTGTGTGTGTGTGTGTGTATTTGTGTTTGTGTATTGGTGCGTGCGTCTTTGTGTGTGTGTGTGTCTGCTGTGTGTGTGTGTGTGTGTGTGTGTGTGTGTGTGTGTGTGTGTGTGTGTGATGGTGCGTGCTTGTTTGTGTGCATGTGTGTGTGTGTGTGTGCGCCTGCGTGCATGTGTGTGTGTGCGTTTGTGTCCATGTGTGTGAGTGTGCATGTGTGTGCGTGCCTGTTTGTGTGTGTGTGTGTGTGTGTATGTTTGTGCTGTGTTTTTCTGCGTGTGCCTCCCCTTCCCGCTGGCGCGGTCCCAGGAGATCCAGGACGTGCACGTGAGCGTGCAGACGCAGCACCAGCAGATGGAGATGGTGGAGCAGACCGCCAGGCCCGACCTCACGGCCGCCCTGAGGGACATCAGAGCCCAGTACGAGACCATCGCCAGCAAGAACATGCATGAGTCTGAGGAGTGGTACAAGTCCAAGGTGCGGAGGAACGCAGCGCCCGACCCCAGACATAGAGTGTAGAGATGTTCCGATACCATTTTCTCCTTCTCGATACCGATACCAATTCCTGAACTTGAGTATGGGGCAATACCGAGTATATACAGTTACAGCATCTAGCATTGTGACGACTTGTAGCACTTATTCTTATTGACGGGTTCTCTTCCGATGACCGCAATGTATAGTCGGTTCACTAAATGTCGGCAAATAATTTTTTTCTGAACTAGCTCATCTACATTTCGAATCTAGGATTATAATAATACATTTGTATTCTTGTAGTTAAGCGTGAGCATCCATGTTTTTCAGACTTTTTTGCTCGATCGCACGTAGCTCGTGGATGGCGCGTTTCCCCTTTCCGACTTTCCACCTCTGACCGTTAACGAACGCAGCATAGCACCGTGGCGTTTGAGATGTTCTCTGCCTTGGGTGGTGAATGAGCTAGTCACGTGGTGGAATAGGATCGGCGCATAGACTCGCATGCTCACCGATACCCAATGCTGCATTTTAGGAAGTATCTGAGGAATTTCCGATACTGGTATCGGTATCGGAACTGCTCCAGAGCGGTGAGCGTTGGTTCCTTGTGTTGACGTGCGGGCCGTGTGGTTCCCTCCTGCAGTTCACTGACCTCACCGAGTCGGCCAAGAAGAACAACGACTCCATCCGACAGGCCAAGCAGGAAGCCAACGAGTCCCGCAGGCAGATCCAGTCCCTCAACTGTGAGGTGGACGCCATGAAGAACACGGTGAGACATTACATTACTGCACATTACATTACTGTTATAATGTACTACAGCACTAACTATAGAAGTGTACTAATACTATAGTATATATATTTTTTTTTTTATAATATACTACTACTACAATTCTATATTACATTCATTACTATACTGTTTGTAGTACACTAGAATACTATATTACATGCTATACTATACTGCTTGTGGTACACTAGAATATTATATTACATGCTCTATACTATACTGCTTGTGGTACACTAATATACTACATTACATGCAATACTATACTGCCTATACTACACTACAATACTATATTACATGCGATGCTATACTGCCTATACTAAACTACAATACTTTATTATATGCTATACTATACTGCTTGTAGTAACCTACAGATTTCATGCATTACTATACTGCTTGTAGTAGACTACAGATTACATGCGTCACTATACTGTTTGTAGTAGACTACAGATTACATGCGTCACTATACTGTTTGTAGTAGACTACAGATTACATGCGTCACTATACTGTTTGTAGTAGACTGCAGATTACATGCGTTACTATACTGCTTGTCGTACGATACAATACTACGTCACCTGCGTTACCATATTGTTCATACTCTCCCCGATCTCTCCCTCCCGTGCGACATTCAGAACGAGTCCTTGCTGAGGCAGATGCGTGAGATGGAAGACCAGTTCGGGAACGAGGTCGGGAACTACCAGGACAGCGTGGGCCGTCTGGAGGACGAGATCCGCCACCTGAAGGACGAGATGGCCCGCCACCTGCGGGAGTACCAGGACCTGCTCAACGTCAAGATGGCCCTGGACATCGAGATCGCCACCTACCGCAAGCTGCTGGAGGGAGAGGAGAGCCGGTGAGAACTCTTCACTTTTTAACTAACTATTTAGCTCCAATAAACTTGGCTTTTTAGTTTGAGTTTCTATTGTTTTCCGTGGTTCATGGTTCAAGTCCCAATGTATTGGACTTTTTGATTGACACATTTCCCTGACCTATCACCCTCCTCTGCCCCACAGGATCACCATCCCCATGTTCAACATGAGCAATCAGTTCAGCATGAGCAACCAGTCAAGTGACAGAGGTGAGATCTGATTCAAAGTTATATAGGCTTTTAACACTAGAATAACCACCAATAAACCAATCTCAAGTATCAAGTGACACAAAAGTATTTCATTGGAAGATTCATTACTTTTTCTTCTTGTATCCACAGAGTATGAGATGATCCCAGAGGTCTCCAGCAAACGCACCGTGGTCATCAAGACC
Organism: Gadus macrocephalus; assembly: GCF_031168955.1. NCBI lineage: Eukaryota > Metazoa > Chordata > Actinopteri > Gadiformes > Gadidae > Gadus > Gadus macrocephalus. Next base: position 4,105,975 of record NC_082394.1, read on the forward strand.
GTGGAGACACGCGATGGAGAGGTGGGTTCACCTGCAGATCAGACCTGCTTCTCACATCAAAGAGATGAGCTCTCCAAGAACAAGGGGAATAAGTATCGGACGAGTGGATGAAAGACAGTGTATCTGACTGGTTGTTTTTTCTGCAGGTGATTCAGGAGTCCAGGAAAGAGAAGGAGAGAGAGGCGGACCAGCGTGACTCCAAGGACAAGGACTCCTCCAATGAGGAGTAGCTCATGACTCCACACGCTCCAGCTTCCAGGGTTGCACTAATATAGTATAAAGCAAAAGTTGCCTAAAAGGTTTAAACAATCAGTAGAAGGTTAGCTCTTCATTTCCCGCTCCTTGTTTGTGTGAATGTCTAGCTTACTGTTTACGGTGCAATATTAAAAAAAAACATGAACGTGTCTTTAGGCAGGGTCACCTTGGTGCTACTTAGTCATAACCGCTCATTCTCGCTGTAGAAACGAGTCCTCAGTGCTGCGCAACGAGCCGAACTACCGGGCCACCACGGGGTCTTGTTTACGTGCATATACCCTGAAACATTCGCAGGTCGGCACTAATTCTTTCACAAAGACAACCTCATGAAAGAAGGCCAGGCGTGGGGGGGGCAGTGAAGGACAGGGTGCTTTGAGGTGGTCGTTGAAGACGCGTCTGTGTGACTGATGATGACATGACCGTTAAGGGTTAACCACGTCAAGGCTGATGTCACACGACGACGGTGATGTTTGCGTCTGTGTTTCTTTAGACATGCGGAGCTCTCATTTAACTGCATCCTGGTTAACCATAAGCAGAACAACAATAACCACACCTTACAGAAATACAATGTGTAACAATGTCTACTGAGCAACCGGAAGCAGAGATTTAAATAAAGTCACTAAGAGCAGAAGTGTGTGTTGTGTCATTAATTATAAATTCCTCATTGACTCAATAAGATGTATATTTAAGTGTGTGTGTTTTGGAACAACCAGTCTCAAAACTGCGTTGATTATATTATTAATTATTTTAAAATGTAAAATATAGGTCAACAAGTTACTTGTTTAGTGTATCATTGTACGTTCCTGACATATCTGGCACACTCAATTGAATCTGCATCTGCAAAACATAGGTTTCACGTATCAATTGTATTTTGGAAGGTTTCAAATAGCCCCAGCACCACAGACGAATTACCTCTGCTTCAAAGTTAATTAGATCAAAATAGATATGAGGAACAGCGCCCCTACAGGAAAAAAGATTAGTGCGTCAAGCGGGGAAGGAACATCGCCCCCTAGTTAGAAAAGCGCTGTATAAATGCAGTGCGTTTACCATTTAAGAAGGAACAGGGCCTGGTTCTCCCGCGCTTCTGACACCTTCTGGCCGGGTCTGTTGCAGAGAGCGTGAAGGACCTCATCAGGTACCTGAGGCACGAGGACGACACAAGGGACATCCGCCAGCAGCTGGGGGCGGGACATATCCTGCAGAATGACCTGCTGCCAATCATCTCCCAGCATGGCGGAGACAAACCCCTGTTTGACGCGTGCAATTGTATCAATTGTATTTTGGAAGGTTTCAAATAGCCCCAGCACCACAGACGAATTACCTCTGCTTCAAAGTTAATTAGATCAAAATAGATATGAGGAACAGCGCCCCTACAGGAAAAAAGATTAGTGCGTCAAGCGGGGAAGGAACATCGCCCCCTACAGGAACAGAATGGTAATGCATGAGCATTGGCAGCCGGAAGGAAGTTTGCGTCTTTCCGCGGGAGTTTGGATCCAGTGTTCGGATACTCACTACTCACCAGCTGAGCTGTTACACTACATGGTAAGACGTTGTTAAATGTTATTTTAAAGTCTGTTTGGGCATAAACCAAGCTCAGGGCTCAACAGGCTCTAGTTCGGACCTGAAAACTGTGATTATAGACAGATTATGGGATAATATGAAGGACTTTGATATTGTTGATGGTTTATTCATCCTGCAGGGTAAACCCTGATTATCGCGCTGTGTGGGGTTATTTTTAACATCAGTATAATGACTATTATCAGTATTATCGATATTATCTTATAGACTGTTATGATTCGATGACCCGGTTTAATATCAGAAATTCATGTTCAGAGAGTAAAGTAAACACTATTGCAGAGGTGGGTCAGTGTATAGAGTAGTGGATTACGGCTGGATCAGGTCCAGTCTGGGTCTAGTCCGAGTCCAGTCCGAGTCTAGGCTCAACTGTTGACATTCATCCCCAACATAATGCATGCAATAACTAGAGCACTGAATTCAAAACTCCCTCATACCTTCTTCCTTGTGAGCATGTTGTTCTGTTGTGGTTCTGTCTATTGGGTCTGACTTTACTTCCGTTTGCCGTCATCCATGGAACCTTCTGGAACCCCCTGATGCCTGAACCCTGCGCCCCACCGTGCGTTCCCCAGCGGTAGCTGATCTAGACTGCAGGATGAACTGCGAGGTCCTGGCCACGTGCAGCGCCCTGGGGTACCTGGAGGGGGAAACGTACCACAAAGAGGCAGACTGTCTGGGTGAGTGTCCCAACATGTCATCTCCTACACCCACGACGGTCGGGGGGGGGAACACGCCGGGAAGGCATGGGGCTCAGGAGGTAGAGCGGGTTGGCTGGTAACCCGAAGGTTGCTAGTTCGATCTCCGGCTCCTCCTAGGAGTGTCGAGGTGTTCCTGGGCAAGACACCTCACCCTAACTGCTCCCGGTGAGCTGGCTGTCACCTTGCATGGCTGACACCGCCGTCGGTGTGTTAAAGTGTGCATAAATGGGTAGTATTGTAAAGCGCTTTGAGTGGCCACTGGTTAGAAAAGCGCTGTATAAATGCAGTGCGTTTACCATTTAAGAAGGAACAGGGCCTGGTTCTCCCGCGCTTCTGACACCTTCTGGCCGGGTCTGTTGCAGAGAGCGTGAAGGACCTCATCAGGTACCTGAGGCACGAGGACGACACAAGGGACATCCGCCAGCAGCTGGGGGCGGGACATATCCTGCAGAATGACCTGCTGCCAATCATCTCCCAGCATGGCGGAGACAAACCCCTGTTTGACGCGTGCATCAGGTACTGGACCGTCAATCATAACACCGAGTGTCTGTGTTTGTCTATGAGTCCTTGTGTGTTTGGCTCTGATTGTTTTGCTCTGATTCTCTGTGTTTGTTTGGTGTCGTTTGGCTCTGAGTGTCATTGAGTTTGTCTCTGAGTCTCGGGGTGTGATCCGCGATCCCCAGGCTCATGGTGAACCTCACACAGCCTGCGCTGCTCTGCTTCGGGAAGGTCCCAGACGACCCGGCCTTAAGACATCACTTCCTTCAGGTCACCTCCTACCTGCAGGCCTACAAAGAGGTACCGTGATGTTCTTACTAAAGTCGTGAGAACTGTGAATACATTGTGCTAACATTCAAATGGATGTCTGTGTCTTCATCTCCTTCTCCATGTGTCGTCCTGCAGGCGTTCGCCAGTGAGAAGGTGTTCGGGGTTCTGAGTGAGACCTTGTACAACCTGCTACAGCTGGTGAGCTCATGGTGATGGGAGGGGAGACTCTGACTCTTGAGTCCTGATAGGCTGACTGACCCCAGTGGCTCCTCCTACTCTGAGTCCTGATAGGCTGACTGACCCCAGTGGCTCCTCCCACTCTGAGTCCTGATAGGCTGACTGACCCCAGTGGCTCCTCCTACTCTGAGTCCTGATAGGCTGACTGACCCCAGTGGCTCCTCCCACTCTGAGTCCTGATAGGCTGACTGACGCCTCTTCCTCCTACCCCTCCCCCCTCCTCCTCCTCCTCCTGCTCCTCCATCTCCTCCTCCCCCTCCCCCTCCTCCTCCTCTCCCCCCTCCTCCTCCCCCTCCTTCTGCTCCTCCTCCCTCGCCTCCTCCTCCCCCTCCTCCTCCTCCCTCGCCTCCTCCTCCTCCTCCTCCTCCTCCTCCTCCTCCTCCTCCTCCTCCTCCTCCCACTCCCCCCCCTCCTCCTCCTCCTCCTCCTCCAGGACTGGGAGCAGCGGCAGGAGGAGGACAACCTGCTGGTGGAGAGGATCCTGCTGCTGGTCAGGAACGTCCTCCACGTCCCCGCCGACCCCTACGAGGAGAAGGTCTCACGGAGCCCGTGCTCAATACAGATATCATAATAATATCCAGATACCACTGGGGAAAATACATGAATAATAATACATGTTTGAATGTTTAATATAGATATCACTATCCAAAAATACATGTATGATGCTGCATGATTAATAATGTATATTATCATATTAATAATGCATATTATGATATAATGACACATTAATAATACATGTCTAATATAGATCATTATATAAATGATATGCTTCCAGAACGTTGGCGACATAATAATGTCCTCCATCTCTCTCTGTCCTCTCCTACTGACTCTGTGTTCTGGTGACTTCAAGAAACCATGATGTCCTGTCTCCATCTGTAATGTCCTCTCTCCATCTGTAATGGCCTCTCTCCATCTGTAATGTCCTCTCTCCATCTGTAATGGCCTCTCTCCATCTGTAATGTCCTCTCTCCATCTCTAATAGTCTCCTCCGTCACCTCTGACCCTCTGTCCTGGTGTTGTGACCTTTGATCTCTGACCCGGTGTCCTGGCGGTGTGACCTTTTGATCTCTGACCCTGTGTCCTGGCGGTGTGACCTTTGATCTCTGACCCTGTCTCCTGGTGTTTGCAGAACGTGGACGACGACGCCAGCGTCCATGACAAGCTGCTGTGGGCCGTCCACATGAGCGGCTTCGACGACCTCGTCAAGTTCCTGGCGTCGGCCCAGAGCGAGCAGCAGTGGTGCATGCACGTGCTGGAGGTGGTCTCGCTGCTGTTCAGGGACCAGGTGGGGACCCCCGTCTGTCTGGGCCGGCCCGAGGCAGAACCTCACGCAGGGGTTCACGTTCACATTCAGGGCATTCGCCAGACGCTTTTATCCAAAGCAACTTCAAATAAGTCCCATTTGTCAGAAGAGAGAGAAACAACAATATACCGCTGTCGGTACAGTAAGGATGTTCATAGAACCAAGTGCCAAGCACTAACAATCACTAGGTGAACCCATTCCCCGTATGCAACAAAGATAGCTAGGATAAGATGCTACACAATGCTAAGTACTATTATAGTGCCAACATGTACAACATACAATAAGTGCGTGCATTAAGTGCCGGACCGTACAACATACATTAAGTGTTTACATTAAGTGCCGCCCGGACCGTACAACATACATTAAGTGTGTACATTAAGTGCCGGACCGTACAACATACAATAAGTGAGTACATTAAGTGCATCTACCATTTACAATGGTTTGGTCCAAAACCAGTACTCTCCTTTAAGGAGCAGTGCTCTTTTAAGTGCATCTTGCTCAAAGTCACCCCCCAGTCCCCATGGTTGAAGAGTCGGACCCTAACCCCCCCCCCCCCTCCTCCCAGACGCCAGAGGCCCTGGTGAGCGCCGGCCACGCCCGCTCGGCCCAGGAGAAGAGCCGGGACCTGACGGAGCTGGAGGTGCTGCGGCAGAAGGAGCAGGCGGAGAAGCGCAGCCGTACGCTGCAGAGGGGAACCAGGTGAGCGGACAGGTGCTGGTCCCTCTGGGGTCTGGGTTGGAGGAGGACTGGTTTCAAGAGGGTGGGGGGGGGGTCCATCTTTGCAGTAGTGCATCAGATATAGTAATACTGAACTAGCCTATAAACATTGATCAGTAGAAAGAAATATATATCTACATATATATAAACTGCTTTCTACTGCCTATGTTTCAGGGTTGTTCAGTATTATAATTTCCTTTGAATGCCCCCCCCCCCCCCTCACCCCCCCCCCCCTCACTCCCTGCATCTCTTTCAGACACTCACGCTTCGGGGGCACCTACGTCGTCGCGGGCCTCAAAGCGGTCGGGAACGAAGACGTCGTCTACCACAGAGGCATCCACAACGTGAGTTAACGCTAGGACCCAGAGCCCTCCACAACGTGAGTTAACGCTAGGACCCAGAGCCTTCCACAACGTGAGTTAACGCTAGGACCCAGAGCCCTCCACAACGTGAGTTAACGCTAGGACCCAGAGCCTTCCACAACCTGAGTTAACGCTAGGACCCAGAGCCCTCCACAACGTGAGTTAACGCTAGGACCCAGAGCCTTCCACAACCTGAGTTAACGCTAGGACCCAGAGCCCTCCACAACGTGAGTTAACGCTAGGACCCAGAGCCCTCCACAACGTGAGTTAACGCTAGGACCCAGAGCCCTCCACAACGTGAGTTAACGCTAGGACCCAGAGCCCTCCACAACGTGAGTTAACGCTAGGACCCAGAGCCCTCCACAACGTGAGTTAACGCCAGGACCCAGAGCCTTCCACAACGTGAGTTAACGCCAGGACCCAGAGCCCTCCACAACGTGAGTTAACGCTAGGACCCAGAGCCCTCCACAACGTGAGTTAACGCCAGGACCCAGAGACCTCCACAACGTGAGTTAACGCTAGGACCCAGAGCCCTCCACAACGTGAGTTAACGCCAGGACTCAGAGCCCTCCACAACCTGAGTTAACGCTAGGACCCAGAGCCCTCCACAACGTGAGTTAACGCCAGGACCCAGAGACCTCCACAACGTGAGTTAACGCTAGGACCCAGAGCCCTCCACAACGTGAGTTAACGCCAGGACTCAGAGCCCTCCACAACGTGAGTTAAAGCTAGGACCCAGAGCCTTCCACAACCTGAGTTAGGGTTAGGACCCAGAGGCCTCCAGAACGTGAGTTAACGCTAGGACCCAGAGCCCTCCACAACGTGAGTTAACGCTAGGACCCAGAGCCTTCCACAACGTGAGTTAGGGTTAGAGGCGTCTTGCTCAGGGACACCTCGACCCTCCTTGGAGGAGCCGGGGATTGAACTAGCAACCTTCCGGTGACCAGCCAACCCGCTCTGTCTCCTGAGCTGAGCCGGCCTTCAGAACTGCACACCAGGTGAATCAGTAACCGATGGCTGCTGTCTGTCCGTCTGTCCGTCCAGTTCAAGAACTACAGCCACGACGCGGGCAAGGCGGTGCGGCGCGTCCCCAAGAGGCACCGGCGGGCGCGGGACAGCGAGGGCCAGCGCCGCTCCGCCCTCAACGTCCGGCTCTTCCTGCGGGAGTTCTGCGTGGACTTCCTGGAGAACTGCTACAACCACCTGATGTACTTGGTGAAGGTGAGCCCGGCCGGGGGGAAGTCAACGTGCCGTGGTGCATCGGTTTTATCTACTGAGCATTGTGTCCGCCACACCCACCGTCGTAGCTCCACCTTCGTAGCTCCACCGTCGTAGCTCCACCGTCGTAGCTCCACCGTCGTAGCTCCCCCGTCGTAGCTCCCCCGTCGTAGCTCCCCCGTCGTAGCTCCACCGTCGTAGCTCCACCGTCGTAGCTCCACCGTCGTAGCTCCACCGTCGTAGCTCCACCATCGTGACTCCACCGTCGTAGCTCCACCATCGTGACTCCACCATCGTAACACCACCCTCACACCATCACCTGCATAACACCACCTAGTAGGAGAGCATCAGTTTCATCTTCTGAGCATTGTGTCACCGACACACCATCATATCGGCGCCAACACAGCCACGGTAGCATTGCACCAATAACACCACCACCACCCCAGCACCCTGATAACACCACCTCCCCAGCACCACCATCCTAACGCCACCACCATCATAACAACAGCACCCCAGCACCCTGATAACACCACCTCCCCAGCACGCCTCTACTAACCCCGCCCGGTGGTTATGTCCAGGAGGGGCTGGTCTGGGAGCAGGCCTCATAACGCCACCATCTTTACACCACCACCATCTTAACACCACCATCATCTTTACACCACCACCATCATCACACCACCACCTCCCCGCCGCCCCCCTAACCCCGCCCGCCGGCTCTGTCCCCCAGGAGGGGCTGATCCGGGAGCAGGCGCAGCAGCACGACGAGACCTACTTCCTGTGGGCCCTGAGCTTCTTCATGGCCTTCAACCGCGGCAACGGTTTCCGCGCCGACCTGGTGTCGGAGACCATGTCCATCCGGGCCTTCCACTTCATCGAGCGCAACGTCACCAACTACTACGAGATGATGCTGACGGACCGCAAGGAGGCCACGTCGTGGTCCCGAAGGTGAGCCCCACGTCGTGGTCCCCCCAAGCTGAGCCCCATGGCCTGGTCCCCGAGGTGTGGGCCATGGCCTGGAGCAGGTCCCCTGAGCAGCTCGGTGGGGGGGCCCAGTCCCAGAGAGAGGACTACATTGGGGTCCCCCCCCCCCACGCTGAGGTCAGAATCCTCTGTGATCTGACACAGGCTTGTTCTCCGTGACCCCCCGCTAGGATGCACCTGGCGCTGAAGGCCTACCAGGAGCTGCTGCTGACGGTGAACGAGATGGACCGTTCCCGTGACGACACCATCCGACAGAGCTCCAACGTCATCAAAAGTACCACATCCAAAGATAGATAAACTATAACTGTAAAAGTAAAATTGTAGGCCTTTATAAAGGCAGCAGTTATTCAGCTGGTTTTAATTCACGTAAAGTTATTATTGAAAGAAAAAAAGGCTAGTGATGGAAAAAAGGATGGTATGTTGTTAATAAATATGGCTTTTAGAGGTGTTACCCTGCAGTAGCTGGAGTGGTTTCATACCTTGCATGTCTCCACCTCCTCCAGGTAACATCTTCTACATGATGGAGTACCGGGAGCTCTTCCTCACGCTGCTCCGCAAGTACGACGAGACCAAGCAGCCGCAGTCGTTCCTCCGGGACCTGGTGGAGTCCACGCACCTCTTCCTGCGCATGCTGGAGCGCTTCTGCAAGGGCCGCAACAACCTGATGGTGCAGGTGAGTCCCCCCCCCCCAGCCCGGACGGAGCCCCACCGCCCGGACGGAGCCCGGACGGAGCCCAGACACCTACACCTTCGCTGATGGGGTCAGGGGATCAAGGCTCTGTAGGGGGGATTTCTCTGGAGTCACTTTATCACACGTCCCTGTTTACGTTTACATTCAGACGCTTTCACCCAAAGCGAAGACCAATAAGTGCATTTGTCAGAAGTAAGAGAAACGATAAAAAATCGCTGTCGGTACAGTAAGGATGTTCATAGAACCACGTGCGAAGCACTAACAATCACTAGGTTAACCCATTCCCCGTAAACAACAGAGATAGCTAGGATAACACGCTACACGATGCTAAGTCGTATTTCTGAGTGCAAGGACGTACAACGTTCAATAAGTGCGTGAGAGGGGTGTGGGGGGGAGGGAGGCTGGCTATGCAGAGTTTAGCTGAACTCTGAACTGTTGTTTCTTCTACCACAGAAGAAGAAGGTGAGGAAGAGAAGGAACCGGCCCCAGAAGAAGTCTACCCCGGAGACGGACCCCGAGGTGTTGGAGGAAACCTGGAAGATTGTGTCCGAGGAGCTGAGGGCTGCTGGCTTCCAGGTAGTTCCACCATGTCGCCACCAGGGGGCGCATTGCTACCTCCGCCTCCGTGTTAACTACGAACTTTATTCTCAGTTCAATCCGTCAACATTTTCCCCTGCAGGGCCTCAAGTTTATCTGAGGCTCCGATGGAAAGCATTTTTTTGCGGTATTGATACCGCTCCTAAACATGGATAAAGGTTTAGCTCCATTATATCCTCTACTTAGTACTATATAAGTACATAAGTACTACATCTACATTTGAGCACGTTAGAGTCATTCACAAGTTCAAGTCGTCGACTAAGATGAAGTACAGTCTACTTGAACTTGTGAATGACTAACGTGCCGAAATGTAGAACAGTACTTTAAAATAACCGCCTTGATGGTTTGAGTTGATGTAATTGTTGTTGTGTAATATGTTGGGCTTTAACAGGCTTATGTATCGGCGGACAGATGGCGGAACTGGTCCGGGCCGGTTCCGTCCGTCTGTCCGTACTCTCTGACTGCAGGAGCGGGACCCCTCTGTGTGGGGCGTCCCGTCCGCTGACCTGCCGCGTTGCACCCCCCCCCCCCCCTCTCCCCTCAGCTGTCTGCCGGGGTGACGGAGGCCGTGGTCCCCTTCGACGCCGCCTCGGAGGTCTCCCTGGAGGACCAGCGGAGCCAGACGGTGGTGCGCGTGCAGGACGCCCTGATGGCCCGGCTGGGCCCCGAGGCGCTGGGCCTGCTGCGCGCTGCCAGGTCAGTGACCCCCCCCCCCCCAACCTCAACTCTCTCACCCCGTGGGGACAGGTTGGCCTGAGGCTCCAACTGGGCCCCCAGCCCTCTCTCTCTCTCTCTCTCTCTCTCTCTCTCTCTCTCTCTCTCTCTCTCTCTCTCTCTCTCTCTCTCTCTCTCTCTCTCTCTCTCTCTCTCTCTCCCCCCCCCCCCGCAGGGCCCCTGTGGCCTCTGGCTTTAACCGGGCCCCCAGCCTCTCGTCTCAGGCCTCACTGTACCCCGCCTGCATGTGACTAACCGGGCCCCCAGCCTCCTCTCTCTCTCGCCCCGCGGGGCCCCCTCTGGCATGTGGCTCTAACCGGGCCCCAAGACTGAGGCTCTAACTGGGACCCCAGCCTCCAAGCTCCCTCTCACGCCCTGCCTTACACCCAGCGGACCCCAGTGGCCTGTGGCTCGACCGGGCCCCTGTCTCCACTCTCTCTCTCTCTCTCTCTCTCTCTCTCTCTCTCCCTCCCTCCCTCTCTCTCTCCCTCTCTCCCTCCATGGGGCCCCACTGGCCTGTGACTCTAACCGGGCCCCTGTCTCCACTCTCTCTCTCTCTCTCCCACTGCCCCGCTGGGCCCCGTCCGCCTGTGGCTCTAACCGGGGCCCCCCCTGCTCCCCGTGTCCCCAGGGAGGTGTGGCCGGAGGGGGACGTGTTCGGGCCGGCCGACGTGGAGCCGGAGGACGAGCTGGAGCTGCTGAAGCAGATCCTCCACGCCACGCTGCCCCGTGAGTCCCCGGGCGACGGCTCCGACTAGAGACGATCCAAAAAAAAAAAAAAAAAGAATCATTCCAGATAGGCGTTTCCCATTCCGACTTTTCCACCTCCGACGTCAACGAACGCAGCATAACACTGCACGTGCTTGTGATCTTCTTTGCCTGTGTGGTAAATGAGTCACGTGATGGCAATCGGATCGGAGCATAAACTTGTGTACGCGCCGATAACCGATGCTGTATTTTAGGCAGATGTAGAGACAAAGATTTATAGATATAATTGCGATACTGGCATCGTTGTCGGAACAACTAGTTTTGATCCACGCCGTATCGCTCCAACTCCAGTGAAGTCCTCCAGGTGTCCCTGATGAGTCACGACGGCGGCCACTGCATTGACATAACGGTGTGTTCCAGCTGTGATCTGAGTTATGGCATCTCCCCCCCCCCCCCCCCCCCCACACACCAGGGTCCGCCCCCCCGGAGGTCCCGGCTGAGGAAGACGAGGACGGGCCGGAGTACGAGGAAGAGGAGCTGGAGTCTGTCCAGGTGTCTGAGACGGACTTCAACTTCCTGGACTTCATCAAGCGGTAAGGAGCAACCCCCTGCTGTAAAATAACTTCCTTTTGTATAATTAGTCTCCTAAATATAATGTACCTCTGTACCTGTCAGCTCCCTTTGTTTACATTTACATTCAGGGCATTGAGCAGACGCTTTTTTCCGAAGCGATTTACAATCAGTACATTTGTCAGAAGAAAGAGAAACAATATATTGCTGTCGTTGCAGTAAGGATGTTCATAGAACCAAGTGCCAAGCACTAACAATCGCCAGGTGAACACATTCCCTGTACACAACATAGCTAGCTAGGATAAGAGACTACACAATGCTTAGTACTATTTATTAGGTGTCAGGACATAGAACATACAATAAGTATATTAGAGGGCTGGGGGGGAGGGGTAAAGGGGGAAGGCTATGCAGAGTCTAGGTGGACTCTGAACAAGCGAGTCTTGAGACTCTTGAGGAAGCTGACGAGCGATCCTGTGGTCCTGACGTCGGCGGGGAGCTCGTTCCACCACTGCGGTGCCAAAACAGAGAAGAGCTGTGCCTTGGACGATCAAACCTTTTGCCTGCTCTTAGCGATCCGTCGTCTCCTGTGCTTCATCCCCCCCCCGGCGCGCGTAGGTTCGCCCAGCCGGCCATCGTGCGGCCCTACGTGCTGCTGCTGAAGACCTACTCCACCAACTCCCCGCACACCAACCACTGCATCGCGCGCATGCTGCACCGGCTGGCCGTGGACCTCAAGATGGACGCGCTGCTCTACCAGCTGTCCGTGTTCAGCGCCTTCAACCGCATCCTGAGCGACCCGGCCGCCGCGGCCTACAAGGTGCCCTAGGAACCCCTCGCCGGGGGCCTCCTCAGTGTCCTCACTGGGTGTCTGTCTCTCCTCACTGGGTGTCTGTCTCTCCTCACTGGGTGTCTGTCTCTCCTCACTGGGTGTCTGTCTCTCCTCACTGGGTGTCTGTCTCTCCTCACTGGGTGTCTGTGTCTCCTCACTGGGTGTCTGTCTCTCCTCACTGGGTGTCTGTCTCTCCTCACTGGGTGTCTGTCTCTCCTCACTGGGTGTCTGTCTCTCCTCACTGGGTGTCTGTGTCTCCTCACTGGGTGTCTGTCTCTCCTCACTGGGTGTCTGTGTCTCCTCACTGGGTGTCTGTGTCTCCTCACTGGGTGTCTGTCTCTCCTCACTGGGTGTCTGTCTCTCCTCACTGGGTGTCTGTCTCTCCTCACTGGGTGTCTGTCTCTCCTCACTGGGTGTCTGTGTCTCCTCACTGGGTGTCTGTCTCTCCTCACTGGGTGTCTGTCTCCTCACTGGGTGTCTGTCTCTCCTCACTGGGTGTCTGTCTCCTCACTGGGTGTCTGTCTCCCCCGGTCTCTCTCCCCCCTGACCCGGTCTCTCTCCCCCCTGATGACCCTGTCTCTCCCATCAGGAGCTCGGGACCTTCGCTAAGTTCGTGGTGAGCCGGTTCCTGGTGGTGGCGGCGCGGAACGACAAGGCCTTCGTCGAGCTGCTGTTCTGGAAGAACGTGGGGACGGTGCACGAGATGACCGAGGGCTACGGCAAGGAGGGGTGAGAGTCACTCTATTGTCTGATCATTATCATACTATCTATATAACCACCGTTAACTGTGTGAGTGGGGCTGTGTGGAAGTGCTTGTTGAGGAACAAAAGTGTGCGTTAGGGTCATGAGGGTCTTACTGAACAGAACCACTGAATGCCCTGCATCCATCTGCCCTGGTCTCTCCCCCCCTCGGCCTCCCCCTCGGTCTCCCCTCGGTCTCTCCCTCAGGGACGGCTCCAAGACGAAGGTGGCCTGGACGGAGGAGGAGGAGGAGGAGCTGCGGAGCCTGTTCATGGAGCAGCGCGACTCAGAAGGTGACGGTTCTGTCCAGCTCCAGTGCGACGGTGTTCTGGTGCGAGGCTCTGCTCTCTCTGACCCCGCTGTCCCTCTCTCTCCCTCTCACCCTCTCCCGCTCTCCCGCCTCCTCCTCTCTCTCTCTCTGTCTCTCTCTCTGTCTCTCTCTCTCTCTCTCTGTGTCTCTCTGTCTCTCCCTCTCCCTCTCCCTCTCCCTCTCCCTCTCCCTCCCTCTCCCTCTCCCTCTCTCTCCCTCTCCCTCTCCCTCTCCCTCTCTCTCTCTCTCTGTCTCTCCCTCTCCCTCTCCCTCTCTCTCTCTCTCTCTCTCTCTTTCTCTCTGTGTCTCTCTCCCTCTCTCTCTCTCTCTCTCTCTCTCTCTCTCTCTCTCTCTCTCTCTCTCTCTCTCTCTCTCTCTCTCTCTCTCTCTCTGTCTCTCTCTCTGTGTCTCTCCCTCTCTCCCTCTCTCTCTCTCTCTCTCTCTCTCTCTCTCCCTCTCCCTCTCCCTCTCCCTCTCCCTCTCTCTCTCTCCCTCTCTCTCTCTCTCTCTCTCCCCCTCTCTCTCTCTCTCTCTCTCTCTCTCTCTCTCTCTCTCTCTCTCTCTCTCTCTCTCTCTCTCTCCCTCTCTCCCTCTCTCCCTCCCTCCCTCCAGTGCCCGACCCGGTGGAGGCCCTGCTCCCGCTGCTGGGGACCACGCGCTCGCGGCGGCAGGTGGTGGTGCAGCTGGTGCACATGGGCCTGGTGGAGAGCGCCAAGCAGCTCAAGAAGCACAAGTAGGTCCTGCACCGCGTTAGCCCCCTCTAGTGGCCAGGGGGGAGCTGGCGGGCGTTCCACGGGGCTCAAAGGGTTCCTTACTGCGTGGATGCAATTATAGACACGCACTCTAGGAAATAACTGCATTCATATTCATGCTCTCCATGAAACACCAGAATGCATTTTCACGCACTGTAGGAAACACCTGAATTCATATTCAGGCACTCTATGAACACCTGAATTCATATTCAGGCACTCTTTGAACACCTGAATTCATATTCAGGCACTCTATGAACACCTGAATTCATAATCACGCTCTGTAGGAAACACCTGAATTCATCTTCACTCACCCTATGAACACCTTAATTCATGTTCAAGCACTGTAGTCAACCCCTGAATTCATATTCATGCACTCTATGAAACGCCTGACTTCAAATTCCCGGACTCTATGGCCCAATCCCATTTCTACCCCTTACCCCTTTACCCCTTCAAAACAAGGGGGAGGGGTAAGGGTAAGGGGTAAGGGGTAGAAATGGGATTGGGCCTATGAATGAATCCGCGGCTGTCCTGCTCCTGATCTGCCGACCTGACCTCTGATTCCCCCCTCAGGGTCGGCACGGGGATCGTCCTGTGGACGGAGCAGCAGGAGGACGAGCTGGAGATGCTGTACGAGGAGTTCAAAGACTCAGACGGTGAGACGGTTCTCCACCCTCAGACCGGGTTCTCCTCCCTGAGGCCGGGTTCTCCACCCTCAGACCGGGTTCTCCTCCCCGAGGCCGGGTTCTCCACCCTCAGACCGGGTTCTCCTCCCTGAGGCCGGGTTCTCCTCCCCGAGGCCGGGTTCTCCTCCCTGAGACCGGGTTCTCCTCCCTGAGGCCGGGTTCTCCTCCCTGAGACCGGGTCAGGTTCTAGTGACCCGACGAGGTCTTCTGTGCTCGGCCCCGTCTGTCCAGACTAGATGTTCCAAGACCGTTTTTTTTTTCTTCTCGATACGATTCAGATCCCTGATATCCAGTATATACCGATACAGCATCTCGCATTGTAACTGCTCATAGCACTTGTTCTTGTTGAAGGGTTCTCTTACGATGACAGCCGGTTCACTTACTGTCGACAATTTTACTTTCAGGCCTAGATCGTTTACATTTATAATCAATAATTATATTGATTCATTAATATCGTTTTAGTTAAGCGTGAGCATCTATGTTTTTACGGCTTAGTTCAAACAAACGTAGGTCGGGGATGATGTGTTTCCCAATCCGACTTTCCACCTCTGACCGTTAACGAACTCGGCATAACGCCGCACGTGTTTGTGATGTTCCCTGCCTGTGTAGTAAATGAGTCCAAGTGATGCTATCGGAATCGGCGCATAGACTTGCGTACTCGCCGATACCCGATACTACCTTTTCCGAAACCGATACCATATTATGGTGTTCTGTGCAGACGTGCTGGGGAACATGCTGAGGAAGACCACGGCCAAGCGGTCGCGGGCCCGCGTGGTGGACAAGCTGCTCAGCATGGGGCTGGTGTCGGAGAGACGGCAGCTCTACAAGAAGCGCAGCGGCGGCGGCGGTGGCGGTCCCCGGAAGACCGCCGCCAAAGGATCCGGTAAAAGCTCCGGTAAAAGCTCCGGGAACAGCATGGTGAGGACTTTTATTGTAGTTTTTTGTTTGTTAACGTTAACTCTAAAATGTCTGAACGTCTGTCACACGTTTCGATATGACCGCCTTGGATGCTCTTATGTATGAGGGAATCCTCAGTGCTGTGTGTATGAGTGAATCCTCAGCGGTGTGTATGAGTGAATCCTCAGGTGGGTGTGTGAGTGAATCCTCAGCGGTGTGTGTGAGTGAATCCTCAGCGGTGTGTGTGAGTGAATCCTCAGCGGTGTGTGTGAGTGAATCCTCAGCGGTGTGTATGAGTGAATCCTCAGCGGTGTGTGTGAGTGAATCCTCAGCGGTGTGTATGAGTGAATCCTCAGGTGGGTGTGTGAGTGAATCCTCAGCGGTGTGTGTGAGTGAATCCTCAGGTGGGTGTGAGTGAATCCTCAGGTGGGTGTGAGTGAATCCTCAGGTGGGTGTGTATGAGTGAATCCTCAGCGGTGTGTATGAGTGAATCCTCAGGTGGGTGTGTGAGTGAATCCTCAGCGGTGTGTATGAGTGAATCCTCAGCTGTGTGCGAATGAATCTCCAGCGGTGTGTATGAGTGAATCCTCTGCTGGGTGTGCAAGTGAATCCCCAGCTGGGTGTGTGAGTGAATCGTCAGCTGGGTGTGTGAGTGAATCCCCAGCTGGGTGTGTGAGGGAATCCTGAGCTGGGTGTGTGAGTGAATCGTCAGCTGGGTGTGTGAGGGAATCCCCAGCTGGGTGTGTGAGTGAATCGTCAGCTGGGTGTGTGAGGGAATCCCCAGCTGGGTGTGCATGAGTGAATCCTCAGCACTGTGTATGAACGAGTGAATTGATTGGTGTTCCTCTGTGGCAGACTGAAGAGGACTTCCTGGCCGACTTAACGGGCGAGGTGGCTGATGAAGATCACGAGGAAGAGGAGGAAGGTTCTTCGGAGAGCGATGAGGAGACGTTTGAGGAGCGGAGGGAGAGGGTCACCTCCTCTGATGGAGGAGCGAGGAGGAGAACCCAGGAGCCCGGCGTGGGGAGGGGGCCGGACGTGGGCCCCATGCTGCACTCGCTCAAACAAGAAGGTGAAGCCCCTCAACTAAACCTGAATCAAACCTTTTCCTTTCTCAGTTTCCTTCAACATCCTCTTCTTGTTTCGACGTGTGAATCACACTTTTTTGCGTAGTGAAGTGTTCGGTTCGCTGGAAATATATCGACCACCTCTTTCGAGAAATGCACACACGTACTGCATCCGTCATCTTAACAGTTAACCACAAAATGTACTTACTTCCAAACTGCTACCTGTTAACCTCTTCATGTTACTTTCTAGAGTGTCCGGATCTGATTAGCCCGATAGCAGTACCTCAATGCTGGCTGGTTGTGGTTGTGTCCAGGTTTGGCTGGACCCTTGCTGTGGCTGCAGAACTGCCTGAACCGGACGGCCGACGACCGGGAGGAAGACAGTACGGACACGTCCACAATCATTCTTTGTTCCCCCCCTGTTTGCAATGTCTCAGTGAAATGTTCTTGTTGCTGGATGGGTATAGATAGATAGAAACAACTTTAGTAATTCCTTTGTTGCAGCACATCCGCAGTGGTAGACACAGGATATACTGCAACACTATAAAAATACAAAGTAGTGCTGAGGAAAACCAAAAGAGATGCTAAAGTAAGCACTAACAAAACAAACGCTATAAACAGGATGAATTTCAAAGTGGCCCGGTGCGACCTCTTCAGTTAAAGACCGTGGTGGTGTTACTAACGAGGCATGGCTCGTTAGTAACACACCCCCCCCCCCCCCCCAGATCTGTCCCAGCCCGTGCCTCTGGTCCCCCTCTCGGAGGACAACGAGGACGCGATGGAGAAGAGGAGCTTCCAGAAGCTTCTCCGCAAGCTGGGCCTGCGCGCCCCGGCCAATGAGCAGGTCCTATTCGACACAGTTCGCCACACATCCCCTCGACTATAGGACAGGAAGTGGAGCCATGTCACGTGTCATGAGCGTCACGGTGAACTCCCTGTCCTGCCGTCCAATCAGGAGACCTTCTGGAGGATCCCGGAGAGGCTGAGCCCCGCCCAGCTCAGAGGGGCGGCCGCGGCCCTCGCCCCCGGAGAGGAGCTCCCCGCTGGGGGGCCGGAGCCCCAGGAGGGGGAGGGGGAGGGGGAGGAGGTGGGGGAGGTTGGGGAGGCGGGGGCCTCCTCACATGAGCAGAGATCAGAGGCCATTCGGGCTCTGCTCCTCGCCCGCAAGAGGAACCCCCCCCCCAAGGAGACCGACGGTAGGCTTAAACCAGTGGTTCCCAACCTGGGGGGTGCCCCTCCAGAAGGGGGGGCACCCCCCAGGTTTGCACATGTTTAAACCAATGAGCATCATCCTCAAACCTCAGTTCACACGGCCACAGCTCTTGATCGATGTCATAACGTGTGTTTTGGGGGTTTTCCTAGATTCCCCCCCAGTGGAAGACAGAAGTGCAGAGACCCCAGTCACAGAGAGCCCGCATGGAAGGTGAGCCAGACCCCTGTCGGCTGGTCACTAGTAACCGTCTGCTTTTTCACCACCACTACCCATGTACTCGTTCACCAGTACCCGTCTACTCATTCACTACTACTACTACTACACGTATGCTCGTTCACTTGTACCCTTCTGCTTGTCCACTAGTAACCGTCTGCTAGTCACTAGTGAGCCCTGTCCAGTCTAACACCAGTCTTGTGGTTCACTAGTGAACCCTGTCCAGTCTAACACCAGTCTTGTGGTTCACTAGTGAGCCTGTACAGTCTAACACCAGTCTTGTGGTTCACTAGTGAGCCCTGTCCAGTCTAACACCAGTCTTGTGGTTCACTAGTGAACCCTGTCCAGTCTAACACCAGTCTTGTGGTTCACTAGTGAGCCCTGTCCAGTCTAACACCAGTCTTGTGGTTCACTAGTGAGCCCTGTCCAGTCTAACACCAGTCTTGTGGTTCACTAGTGAAGCTGTACAGTCTAACACCAGTCTTGTGGTTCACTAGTGAGCCCTGTCCAGTCTAACACCAGTCTTGTGGTTCACTAGTGAGCCCTGTCCAGTCTAACACCAGTCTTGTGGTTCACTAGTGAAGCTGTACAGTCTAACACCAGTCTTGTGGTTCACTAGTGAGCCCTGTCCAGTCTAACACCAGTCTTGTGGTTCACTAGTGAAGCTGTACAGTCTAACACCAGTCTTGTGGTTCACTAGTGAACCCTGTCCAGTCTAACACCAGTCTTGTGGTTCACTAGTGAAGCTGTACAGTCTAACACCAGTCTTGTGGTTCACTAGTGAACCCTGTACAGTCTAACACCAGTCTTGTGGTTCACTAGTGAGCCTGTACAGTCTAACACCAGTCTTGTGGTTCTCTCCTGTAGCCGCAGGTCCAAACAAGAGAAGCCGTCCGTTAAAAGAAGAAGAGTTCTGGACGATGAAGATGAGGATGAAGATGAAGACGAGGACATGGGTATGTTCACGTACTGTTGTGATCTTCACTGTTTAATGTTGGACAGTTCTGGGAATGTTGAAATGGAAACTGGTGAACCTTTAAGATATTACACAGACTGCTAGATCCTGTCTAACTCGTTGGTAGAGCATGTCATCACAACACACTGCCAGGGTAGGAGTCCCACTGGGACCTCTGAGCAAGGCATTACTACATACTGCCAGGGTTAGGGGTGCAATTCCTATTGTGACCCAACGTTCAAAGACTATACATTTATTATTATGAAAATGTTTAAGATGCTTTTGATCAATGCGTCAACCGTAGATGTACCGTCATTTTCGGACTATAAGCCACGCCTTTTTTCCTGTGGCTTATATAACGGTGGGGCTAATCTTTGAATTTTATAGCTAACGGCCACTAGGGGACCTCCTAAATCTATGGATTTTACAGGTTACAGTCCACCAACTTTAACTCTATGGGCTCTATGACCGGTCCGTGCCCCCCCACCTTGAAGCGGCGGGCTCTAGTGCGGCTTATATATGTACACATCATTCAATTTAGCTGCTGCGGCTTATACTCCGGTGCGCCTCATAGTGCGGAATATACGGTATATGTTGACTGTGACTGCGCTAAAGGGTTTTTAATGAACCTGTGCTGGGATATCATCTCCATGACGCCTCATAACGTCGTCCGTGATGTCTCCAGCTTCCCCCGGCCCCTTGGTGATGGACAGCGGGGGAGACTCCGACAGAGAGACGGTCGCCGCCCCGGCCAAGAGACGGAGACAGGCGGCCCTCATCGACGAGGATGATGAGGATGAGTAGAACTGGTGAAGAGAAGGTCCAACATGAAGCCTGAGGACGGCTCAAACTCACCTGGTGGTTTTCCTGGGAAGACGAGTTGTACATAACTGTTTTAAGGTCATGTCATCTCTGTTAAGTTAAAAATGACAGTTATGCTAGGTGTGTTTTTGTGTTGTTTTTGTTCATGGCCGGCATTGTTAAAAGTTAAACAGTTTGTCCATCTGCATACTTCCTATATACTCTTACACTTACCATTATGATGAGGTAATTACAGTTACATGTCCTTGTTGCATTGATATATTTGTATAGGAAATTTTGTGTCTTCGTTTTGCCAAGTTAATTTGAAAGCCCCATAAAAGTGTATTGATTAATAAATTGTTACTGTTTTGATAACAAATGTACTTTCTGATTTATTTCATGCAAGTTGAAACACTAGAGGGCCATTCTGGGGAAGGTTAAACCTTAATTGAGATTCTGCTTTTATGTTTGAAAAAAAAATATATATATTTGAAAAAAAAAAGAAAATTGTCCTTGTCAAATAAAATATAAGGGGTAACACTGTTGTTTTTCATCAGTCATCATGGGAAAATAAAATAAGATGTAACACTGTCGTTTTTATCAAATGAAACGTCGAGGGTAACACTTTTGTTTTTTATTTGTCGTCATGAAAAAAAACATAAGGGGTAACACTGTTGTTTTTTTATCGGCCGTCATGAAAAAAAAGTTTGAAAAAATAAATAAATTTGTCCTTGTCAAAAAAAACATAAGGGGTGACACTGTCGTTTTTTATCGGTCGTCACGAAAAAAAACATAAGGGGTAACACTGAAAATTAAATTGTGGATTGTTTTGGTTCTTAGACAGCTGACGTTAGGGGAGTCGCTGGCCGTCTAAATGCACTATGGCCAATTGCCATGTGCTGTGCCAAAACCTCATAAAATAACTAAAATGTAATTGGTTGCCCGTAACATTTTCCAAGCATACGGTCATGGGTCACAGGGTTGGAAAAATAAAATGAGTTAAAATGAGAGAATAAAATCGATATGTATTCTTAACCTCTCGACAGATTTCTCAAAGTTCTTCCTTGGGCATCGTGGCCGAATACAGGACGATCAGCACCATCTCTGGCTCGACAAGGTAGAGGATTGGCAACACTCTTCATGCATTTAAAGTTGAGTTACAAGGGGACCTAAAAGCGGAGGAGCAAAAATGGGACTCAAAATTTGGCTGAAACATTTTGGTTAAAACTGGAGTCTAACAGCCCAAATCTTATGGTTCACAGTCTATGGCAGTGGTTCTCAAACTTTTTATAACTAGCGTACCCACTCATAAGGTGCGGCCACACCAAACGCGTTACTCGCGTTAGGGGCGTCCAAACTCGGCATTTTTGCATAGGGAACCATTGGTATAGGCGCGTAGACGCGTTACATGCGTTGAAGCGTCGCGTTTCAGACCCACTCTCTCCAACTGTGCGGGGGGGGGGCGGGGGTCTAAACATGTGGACCATGTTAGTGACTTCCTGTTGGGGGGGGGGGGGGTCTACACATGTGGATCATGTTTGTGACTTCCTGTTTGGGGGGGATCTTCAAATGTGGACCATGTTATTGACTTCCGGTCACAGCGTTTGGTCAAGCAGAGAGTAGAGTTGTGTGAATCCAAAGTGTCACGACTGGGGATGTGAGCTATTCTAACAGACGGAAGTTTATTATGAGGAAAACAAAAGGAGACTCGAACCTGGAGCATGTCGCAACACGTTGGTGGTTCCCTCAAACGTCCGTTGACAATGCACGGCGTTGGCAGTAGATCATGTTACATTAGTCTGTGTGTCTTTAACTCATGGGTATAATCGACCTCGAGTCGTTGCCAGATGAATGAGATTGAGGTTTAGGGATGGATTTGAAGTGAAGTATGATTTGAGGGCCCTCTTCATCTCAATCAGCGTTGTGAAGACGCGTTGAACAACAACAATGATGTCACTATGATACATTTGATTGGTTTGAAGTTTAAAAAATTGAAAAGAACACAATTACAATTCACAAAGTTACAATTCATCACATATTATTATTCAGGAAAGAACAAGATAATTTAAAGATGTGAAATATTTGTTTATTAATGTAAATAATATGAATGCTACAGAAACAACGTCCATTTCATCTTTCTTGGGAAGGCGCTACTCGGGGACTTAAGGTAAAAAAAATACAACTTTATTCAAAGTAAAAATACAACTTTATTTGATCTTATTTGAACACATCATTGATGACCTAAGCAGTGGTGTGTCGTAACGTGGAGACACAGACATCTGGAGGAGGGGCCCCTACGGATGGGACAGGGGGAGAGAAGAGAAAAGTTGAGAAGCCTCCCATTGCTGATCCAATAGCCGATCCCACAGCCTCCCACAGCCACCCATAGCCTCCCACAGCTCTACCTTATGAAGGAAGGGAAGCGTCAGTCTAGCCCGGTAGTCCCGACCGGTTCAGGGCGGGGAGCCTGTACTTGTTGACAACGTGTTCGTCGGTTCGAGATCCTCGGCTTTGAAGAAGAGTTTAGAGCCGAGCTCAGCCCTGCAGCGAGGAGAGACGGGCAGTGCGCTGGAGGGATCTGGATCAATAGCCTACTCTGGATTAGAGATTTCGACCGTGTCAGATGAGCGGTCGGGGCCCCCCGAGTCCACAGAGGAGAGCTCGTCCAGCTGGAGCCCACCCGGTCCTGCCTGGAGCCCACCGCCGCTCTTGTGTCTCTGAACCGCGGTGCGTTCTGCAGTAGGACGCCGCCGACCCTTGGCTCACGGGTGAGTTAAAACGATTCATCATACCTCACAAGTTTTTCGTAGTGGTGGTCTTCAGACTGTCCCCAAGAAAACGAGGACGCTCCCCCCCCCCCCTCTAGAAACTTTTGGGATTTCTAGTCCTTGTGGCGACAATGACGACGAATCGACTGTTTTCCATTTAAGTCATGCAGCAATACGCTTTATTCACTGACGTGGATAGGCTATATTTATAATTGATTGTACGGTCCCACCCAAAGTCGAGAGAATAAAATGATAACTCTGTTGGCGAACGTCTACACACGGCGTGGCGTGATGTCATAGTATCCTCATTGAGAAAACAATGCGGCTCATCTCTCCCGGTTTGAAATCAACAACTCCTTTATGCACTGAACCGTGTTGGTTCCCACCAGACCCCTCACAATGCGTTAATCTAGTGATTACTGACTTGGCAGCATGCAAGGGTTCCCCTCATGCATAAAGTCTAGTTAACAGTTTACATAGGAAGACAGTATGTGTGGTGGTCGGTGGTCATATGTGGCTCATTAATATTTCCTATACATTTCTTGTCCTGTGTTTGACTTCTTTAGTATCTCACTGTGAAGTAAACCCCCAAATCCTTTCTCTGATCTCCGCTGTCCTCCAGAGTGGGAGAGACGGTCTATTTCTGTGTTCAGGCCGTTGTGATGATAGGCTTGGAGTCCTAGTCTGTAGTTACTCTGCTCCCCTGCACACACCCCCCCCCCCCCCCCCCTATCCACTGGAGCTAAACGCTATTCTGCTAGCGGGAGCCAGATGTGCTGTCCCTGGGAAACGGCCCAGGAAACCCAGCCCTGCTCTGGCCGGGGGGAGAGGGGACAGATGCGAGATGTGGAGGAGCGACTGTTGGCTCACCTTTTTGACATTGATCCATGTGTGTGTTGGCGCGGTATACTTCAGTGAACGTGCGCGTGTACACACAAGTATACCCCTGCGCATGAGTGGATCTAATCTACATCGTGACGCGTGTGTGTGTGTCACTTCAAAAAAAGTTTCCTTGACGTGCTGTAACATCAATTCAATGTTGTTAAGTCAAATGTGTGAAATGCAGACGTTTTTTTCATCTTTCTGGTCCAATGAACAGAACATTAGGGGTGGCATGTGGCTCAGGAGGTCGAGTGGGTGTCTGGCAACCGGAGGGCTTCTAGTTCGATCCCCGGCCCCGGTGTCCCGGGTGTCGAGGTGTCCCTGAGCAAGACACCTCACCCTCACCGCTCTTGACGAGCTGGCTGTCGCCTTGCATGGTTGAGTCCGCCGTGGGTGTGTGAATGTGCGCATGAATGGGTGAATGTGAGGCGACATTGTAACGCACTTTGAGTGGCCGCTGGATAGAAAAGCGAGGTATAAGAGTATGAGGGTTTATTCACAAAGCTTGTTTTTTCCCCTCCCATCGGTTTGTTGTTGAGGAGCAGTTACGGGTTTTGTGTGGCGCTGTATAATCCAAATAGTGTAGTCGTGTCTCTATGTTTTACGAGAACTCTTCCAAAGCAACGAGATTCAAACGGCGATGAGTAAGTCGCTCCAGACATCTCCCCCCTTCTCCTCCTACCCAGAGAAGGGATCATTCCTCTTCAGAGTCCGATGGAATCGAGTCGTAAGACGATCCGACCTGTTCCAGCTCGGCACATTGCTACACCGTCAGAGGTCAGAGGTCACCTGCTGCTTCTGCTCCTGCTCTCCAGGATGTGGGCCGTACAGGGAACACAGTGGGAGGTTGGCAATTAGACAAACGAGGGGGGAAGACCAAACTGGTCATCGTTGAGGAGGAGTTTGGTTCAGTTTGTTTAGGAAGGAGAAGGCCGGTGTTGAGAATGTCTTGGATGATGAAGAACATAAGGTGGGTGGGGGGGGGGGTTGGACTGCTACAGTATGGAAGCCTCATTAGTCACAGATGGAACGGCTCCGAGCTGATGCTAGGAGTATCATTCAATAGCCTACACAGGGGATCTATTACTGGAGCCCTGCGATACGACACGGCCCGCTGGAGCCTGAAGACCCCCTCCTTCCCCCCCCCCCCCCCCCCCCCCCCCCGTTTCACTTCATGTCTTTAGTCAAGATGTTTGTCCCTTCTTTGATTCGACTTACCCTGACACCAACGCGACGCTCGGCACCTCCGCGAGTGACGAATGGCGTGAGCAGAGAGTTCATCACGGCCGATGACATTTGCATTTTCCTCACGTATCTCAGTGGGCCGGTTTTGTCACTCGGCTAGATGAGATAAGTTAAGATACTTTATCGTCCGTTTGCACAGAATATTTTCTTGCAGTACATCCCAACAATTATACATGAGGACATGAAACAGCATTAAAAACATAAACAACAACAATGACTAATAAATATGATGGGGGGGGGGGGGGGGGCAGCCCTTCAAGAGTGGCCATAAATAATAGGGGGCTAAAAGTCACTTCTTCGCCTTCCTGCACTCTGGAACCCTATAGCTTTGTTCCCGTGCGGTCCATCCTGATTCACCCCAAGCCCCCACGAGGGCCGTCCAGACCAGGGGGTCTTTGGGACTCCCCAGCAGAGCTAAACGCCCCCCCCCCCGCCACATCTCACCCTGCGCCTCACCCCCCCCCCACACACACACACAGCTCACCCTCCGTCTCACCCTCTGCCCCCCCCCCCACACACACACATACAAACACATAGCTCACCCTCCGTCTCACCCTGCCCCCCCCCCCCCACACACACACACACACAGCTCACCCTGCCCCCCCACACAGTTTACTTACTGCGCCTCAACCAGCGTTCTGAATACTGATGCATTGGAGACCCACAGCACTGTGTGTGTGTGTGTGTGTGTGTGTGTGTGTGTGTGTGTGTGTGTGTGTGTGTGTGTGTGTGTGTGTGTGTGTGTGTGTGTGTGTGTGTGTGTGTGTGTGTCTGTGTCTGTGTCTGTGTTTCCCTGTATGTCTGTCCCAGCATGCAGAATGAGGCATGTGACCCTCTTAAAACAGACTCATTGTGCAGCCGGTCTTTAACTGACTGTAATTTTCTGCCTTTTTTCTGTGAGCATCGCCCAACGGCTCTGTGTTGAAAGGCCCCTATTGTTCCCCATCAGCTCTCTAATCATGGATCCAGGGGATTATGAGGCGACTGCTAATGCCGAACGGCTCTGGGCTTTTTCGGTCGCCGTGAGTTCACTGAATTCTCTGTTTCACCCGACAGCTTATTTGGGTTTCGATCCATACTGAGTCTGGTGGGTGTGAATCTGACGCCGTGCATTTCTTAAAAAACGAAATCTCTTAGAACTTTATAGAGAGTTTTTTCACATTAACATGACAGTTGCAGCAACTTGATACCATGCATACAGATATAAGTTGGCAAGAGAAATAAAAGAAAAGCTAATCGCTAAATCAAACTGCCTGAGAAGTGCCTTCTTACTTTCACATCCTGAGGATGTAATTATCTCTTAGTTATTGTTCCAATCCAATGTCTTCATTTTGAGTCCTGTAAAGAACCCATTTTTCCCATTTCTGTCTAATTGTGCTTCTTGAAGCCTCAGTTTGTGTGCCTGTTTCTACATTACAAATATCTCTGCAACCAATCAAGTTAGCCTCAGATTTTGCCGTTGGCGGACCGTCGTGTATTTCTGACCACCTGTAGACTCCTGGTTTACCTTGTTTGGGTTCCTTGCCGGTGGTGGTGGTGGTGCGAGACCGCCCTCCCCTACCGCCCTCTGTTGTTCCGCTCTGTTCTTGGCTCAATGTCAGCCAAAGCTTCACCGGTCATGGTAAATGGACTGCATTTATACATTCACCCATTCATGCACACATTCACACACCGACGGTGGTGTCCGCCATGAAAGGCGACAGCCAGCTCGACGGGAGCAGTCAGGCTGAGGCGTCTCGCTCAGGGACACCTCGACAATCTCAGCTAGGAGGAGCCGGGGATCGAACTAGCAACCTTCCGGTTACCAGCCAACCCACTCTACCTTAAATATATGCCGCCCCCATGTTGATTGTCCTCTAATTTGGACGAGTTGCTCCTGCTCATACTTGGAGGGCAGATGTAGGGCTGCTCGATTATGGAAAAAATCATAATCACGATTATTTTGGTCAATATTGAAATCAAGATTATTCAAACGATTACTTTTGAGTTTGAAAGCATAATGTATTTATTCAACATGTCTCTCCCAAAAACAATTTGTAACTGAGAACTTACTTACACGCGAGAAATATACGATCAATAAATGATCAAAAAGAAAATGGTCAAATCTAAAATGATGCACGGATATGTATACAGCTGTTCTGCACTTTCTATTAAACATTTAATAAAAAAAATAATAATTATAATAATAATAATCTAAAACTCGATTTATATTAGTTTTGTGATCGTTTGACGCTAAAATCGAAATCGAGATTGAGATTCGATGAATTGCCAGCCCTAGGCAGATGTTCATAAGACTCAAGGCTCACTTGTTCAGAGTTCACCTAGACTCTGCATAGGCCCCCAAAACACCCTCTTACACAAGTATTTTATGTTCTACGTCCTGGGACTTAAAAATAGTACTTAGCTAGGATAAGATGTTACACAATGCCATCTTTGTTGTGTACGGGGAATGGGTTAACCTAGTGGCAACTGTTAGTGCTTGGCCCTTGGTTCAATTCAATTTAATTGTACATGGCTGGAGTCCTGGCCAAGACAGACGGACAGATGAGGGACAGACGGACGACCCCCCCCCCCCCCCCCCCCCCCCTCAGGTGAAGGAAGGTTTAACGCGAGGGGATGAGAGGAGTTACGTTCCGGGTGTTGTGTTACGAAGTGTATGTCATTCAGAGACTTGCAAATCTTATCGTGACAGATGCAGAGGAAATCCATACCCTATAGCGACATCCGATACGGTCATTTATTTGGCGTGACCTATATTCAGGGTTTGAACCATAGACAGGTTCAGACCAGAGACGCACATTATTTTTAAAAGCTGTCTGTGTGTTGACAAATCGGTTTGACGCCTCCATTTAAAGAAACCTAGTCTCTCAGACTTTAGATTACCCTCTAAAGTCTGAAGGATCTGTGAGTGGGAACACAAACTAGGCCCGCAGCAGTCAACTTTACACAAGTGTCTGGAGAGGTTTCAAAACAACACAAATCCACCGTTTAGACCAGAGAGCGAAGAAACCGGCTCAGTTCCGATTAGTTTCATGAAAAAGGTAATATTCAGTATGATACCTTCTTTTTAAAGCCTATAATCGGTCTGCATGTATTTATGCAGTCAGGCCTGAGGCAGGAGGCCTATCCTCTGTCTGAAATGCAATTTTCTCATCAGATGCCAAGTGTCTTAAGTCTTACTGACGGTGCCTAATGCATTCATGTAAAAGATCCCTCTCTGTTTCTGGATCTGCCCTGATTGCTGGAAACGCAACGCATCATGCCTCGTGCTTGCCCAGTATTTTAATATTTTCCAGGAAGCGCATGCAATGCACCAGGCCACAAATTCAAACTCGCACACAATGCGAATAATATTTAATTATTGCCACAAAACCTGAAGTATAGTAGTAATAGTTAGCTCATTTTAATATGATGAGCACTCTTTTGATACAGACTAGTATCAAAAGAGTGATTTGCTGTGAAACGCATTCAAGTACGGTATACCCAGTGAACGGAAAGACTGCTACGGATAGAGAGGTTCACCTCGTTTAGGGGCCCACGTCCCTAAACGAGGGTCACCAGGGCCTGGAAGTACGTCTGGAAGGTCAGGCCCTGAGGCTCAGGACAGCGTTCTCTCAGTTCAGGGTTCTCTCAGGTCAGGGTTCTCTCAGGTCAGGGTTCTCTCAGTTCAGGGTTCTCTCAGGTCAGGGTTCTCTCAGGACAGCGTTCTCTCAGTTCAGGGTTCTCTCAGGACAGCGTTCTCTCAGGACAGCGTTCTCTCAGTTCAGGGTTCTCTCAGGACAAGGTTCTCTTAGGACATTGTTCTCTCAGTTCAGGATTCTCTCAGGACAGCGTTCTCTCTATTCAGGATTCTCTCAGTTCAGGGTTCTTTCAGGTCTGGGTTCTGAGAGGTCAGGGTTCCCAGGCTGTGGGTCGTTGTTGTTCAGTCTGCACACTCTACCATGTTGTTGTTACATCACTAATGAGGGCATCATGGAGGGCATTCAAATATCAAACCGGCAGTTGATCGGGGCCATTAGTGAAGATCCGGTTTGCATGTCTTCACTTGAGAGCGACTCTTTTCAACTGAAGGTTGGTCTGATCTGAGCATTTGGTCTGTGTTCAGAAGCTTGAGAAGCTTCCCCTGTACAGGTTATATCCTTTCTTTGGTTTGATTTAAAAGTATTAATTAGAGCCAGGATAGATAACTGTCTTTTCCTAATAAATCATAGTATAGTATGATATACAAGATAAGTGTGGCGGTGACGTGAACGTGACCAGAACGTCGGCAGCCAGTAGGTGAGCGTCGTTCACTCTCCGAGGCTCGGGCGATAGTGAACAGCGCTCACGCAGTTTACAGGCACCTGATGATTCACTGCAACCGGCTGCCAGCATGGCTCTAAAAAAAAAGAAAAACGACAACGTAGCTACCGCTGAAGCCAATAGGTCATATGAATACTTGAAAGAAGATTATGATCAAACGAGCACCGATTTGAACGGTTTAAATCAAACGTCGAAATGCAAATGGTTCCCTCCGGGTCTGAGGTTACGAGTCTGCACGTCATCTGCAACAAATTAAACAGACGTATCGAATTGAAGTGTCCGACCGGTCTGGCAAAATATTTGTGTAAATACTTAATGACGATCATTCACAAGATGGGTAAGGCCTATTGTTTTAAGTGGTGAAACATACACTTGCATTGTTTTATCTTGGCTTTTAAAGTTATCTTGATTCTACAGTAGTACACAGTGATTCATTGAGTTTGGGCAGTGGGCAGTGATTGGGGGCCTGGGGGTGGATGGGGAGGAGGAGGTTCTACTGATAAGGAAATAATAGAATAAAAAAGAAGAAAGTAACTGTTCATTTTCCGTGACAACATTTTTAATTGTTAGCTATGAACGTGAACGAGTTCACTTTTAGTCTGTGTGAACTGATCTTTCAGCTAGCTCTTGTGGAGGGTGAACTTGCACAACACTGAGTAGGCTATGATATATAAGTACGCAACACTGAGCGTGATATATATAGTATTCTGAGTATTGTCGTCAGACAGCCAGGAAGCCACCAGGTCGCTGCTGCGTTTGCGATGTGGCCCGACAGGAAGTGCCCGCTGCAGCACGCGGTCCTGATGAGCTCCACTTCCTGTGGCGCCGCTACCCTGCGGCGCAGCAGAGGAAGTGGCGAGCAGCTACGCGGTTTGAAGCGTGACAGCAGACGAGTCCGGCCCGAAGCCTCTGTAGGTTCAGCTGAGCGCCACGGGAGAACACAAACGATTTTAGAAGGTGTGTGTGTGTGTGTGTGTGTGTGTGTGTGTGTGTGTGTGTGTGTGTGTGTGTGTGTGTGTGTGTGTGTGTGTGTGTGTGTGTGTGTGTGTGTGTGTGTGTGTGTGTGTGTGTGTGTGTGTGTGTGTGTGTGTGTGGACCCCAACGGCTGCCCCTCAACATGCCGGCAGCACGCAGCCAGGACATCTGCAAGGTCTCAGGCTTCTTGGTTCAGCTGGTGTTGGTCCACACACACACACACACCCCTAAACAAGCTATGTGGGGAACTTGTCAGCCCGGTTCGGTTCCCCCCCTCCCCCCCCCCCCGTATGTAACGGCCATATAACAGCCGATAATAGATTTGATAAACGATAATGCGTTTGATAAACGATAATGTGTTTGATTGACGATAACGTATTTAATCAACGATAATGCATTTGATCAACGATAATGCCTTTGATTAAACCCAGCATGTCGTTGGGGACCCGAGCCCCCCCAAACCTTCTCGCTCCTCTGCTGAACCCGCCGTTCGTACCGCGGAACAAAGACCCTTCGCCGGACTTTGTCCGAGGGCATTGTTGTGCGTTGCCAGGGCGACGTCTGCTTCTTAAGCAGTCGAGCAGTCGGCCTGGGAACCGCCGCGACGCTACGACGCAGACGTCTCTGTTCCCCTAAGCGCTCCCGGCTCCGTCTCCCACGAGCACGCGGAGGCGCCGCGGCGCCCGTCCCAGGCCGCGGCCCACGGAGCTGTGGGCTCCCTCAGCGCCCCCCCCCCCTGGCCTTCACTGCGCGGCCCGTCTCTCCCCCGGCGGGACCCTCTCTGGGTGCCAGGGGGGGGGGGGGGTCAGGCCTCGGGCCCCAGAGTCTTTGTTCGGGCCCCATAATGGCTCCATTCTCCTCGCGAGGCACGGACCTCCAGTCCTCGCAGACAGAGGACACCACTGTGACCCGCCGAGGGCCGCCGACATCAAGCATGCACACACACACACGGCGCCTTGGAAACGGTCGGCTCTCTGAGCTTCCCCGGGTCCCTGTTTTAGGGAAGGGTTTCTCATCGCCTGTGGTGACGGCAAACATCTCAGTCGACCGAATGGATCCTAATGGATCCCACAGGGGAGATTGAGCTGTTGACTCACAACACGTCGGGAACCCTGGTGATCACTAGAGGATGGACCCGTTCCCTGTGTTGGAACGGGTTTATTCATCACAATGCTGCTTCACCGGGGCTGTTTGGACTACCCTACAGTAGGACCCATGCGCTAAACTAGATCAACAATGGAGCAGGATTAGCAACATGATCTTCACTTCCTGTTTTGGAGATGGGGGGGGAGAGGGTTTGATTTGCTGCTCCCCTCACGCCCCAACGAAACGATCACTGGAGCAGTCCTGGCCCCTTGTAGAAGTACAACATACTAGTTTACATCTCTCCTTGGGACAATGTCCCGGTTTAGCAGCTCAAAGAGAAGGCTGTAACTCAATGCTAGGCGGCAGTGCTACTCTAAAGCCATTAACAAGTAGCCAGCGCTTAGAGTCCTCCAATTCCCTCCGTGGAGAAATGAAAACGAGCCCCGACGAATGATTTAAATAACAAAGGGTCATTTGACGGCCATAAAGAGGGGCGCGGAGCTCTGGGCTCTGAACTGCGCCCTGTGAAGAGGCATCCATCTCCCCGCAGACGGCTTTGCAAATGACCTCAGGGCCAGCTGGCCGGCAGCACAGGTGTTTGAGCCGGGGGGCCCCGGCCAGGTGGCCCCGGCCAGGTGGCCCCCGGCGGACAGAAGGGCCCAAACATGAGGCCTCCCTGGAGCCGGAGCTGTGGTCGGGCTCTGGGGGCAGGGAGGGCCGATGAGAGAGGAGGGAACCCTTTGGCTCTAAAGTTAGCCGGCGTACTCCTCCATTATGCCGGGGCTGTTTTTGTCCACGGCGCTCGCCTTCCTCCTCCTCTTCGGCTGGTTGGAGTCTCGCATGGAGATTATACCGTGGGCCTGATTGTGTAAACATTTCTCTCGGGCCTCGCTGATTTTCTGGTCGGAGTAAAGACCGTAAAAATATGCTGTTTTGCCCGAAGGGTACTTTGTGCACTTTCAGCCTTGACATGTTGTGCCGTTTTAGGGTTTCAGACCTGTTATTAGAATGACTCCAGATGAGAATAATCCAGTGTTCTGTAACGTTTATGGGTAGGCCCAAGGGCTTTATTTCACAATCCTTCCCCGTGAGTGGCTCTATAGAGGAGGGATTGAAAGCCCTTTTGAATGTGAAACCACGGTAACGCACAATAAGGGTACACTCATTAGCATTAGTTAATGCCGTAATCATCGTTAAACAACGTGTAAACAACATTAACAGTTAAGTGATAGTCGAGTAATCATTTACTAATGGTTTTGTTGTTTACTAATGGTGTTCATGTTTACAGTATTTAATAGTGCTAAGGTTAACCCTAATCCCACCCCTAAACTAACAAGCTAATGTTGGATGATGGTAAATAGACCATAAGTTAACTCTTAATTCCCTGTTAGTTAATTGTTAGGTAACGCTTCTAACCGCGTTAACTGAAGTGCACCCATGGTTGATCAATGTCCCCTTATTGTGAAAGGGTTACCGGGAACCCCTCCCCCCAGACCAGCGTCTGCTCTCGGTGTTCTGCAGCAGAAGAAGAAGAAGGAGAAGTGATAGCAGACAGAGGAAGGAGACTATCAGAGCAGGCAGGGCGGCGGTGCCTCCTCACTCTTTCCATGTGGAGGCGGGCTCCGTCGGGCGCTACGTGTCCGCGTGTTGTGGAGCGAGAGGCACGCACACACACGTCACTGGAGGCCTCTCGCTCCTCTCCTCTCAGGAGACACGGGGGACGGGTTCATCCATACATGAGAAGGGCCCCGCACAGAGGTCTGTGAGAGGGAGAAGGGGGAGAAGGGGGAGAAGGGGGGAGAGTCTGTTGTTGACCGGACCAGGGAGGGGGTTTGTAATCTGAGCCGGGCTTCTGGTGAGCTCATGTAGGAGAGAGCCGAGAGCTGACGTGGAGCTCGTAGTACTCCAGAGTAGTACTCTAGGGTAGTACTCCAGCCCAGTTGTCTAGGGTAGTGGTCTAGGGTTATGGTCTAGGGTAGTACTCCATCGTAGTAGTCTAGCTTAGTGGTCCAGCCTATTAGTTAGTACGGCATAGTGGTCCTGCGTAGTAGTCTAAGGTAGTAGTCTAAGGTAGTAGTCTAGGTTAGTAGTCTAAGGTAGTAGTCTAGGGTAGTAGTCTAAGTTAGTGGTCTAGGGTTGGGGTCCAGGGTAGTGGTCTAGCCTAGTGGTCTAGCCTAGTGATCCGGCCTAGCGGTCCAGAATAGTAGTACGGCATAGTAGTACGGTAGTAGTAATGTTCCTGCGTAGTAGACCTGCGTAGTAGTCTGGCGTAGTAGTCTAGCCCAGCCTAGTCCCAAACCCCCCCCAGGGCTGTCTGTGGGAGGCCTCTCTGAACCTCTTCCAACATGTCGGACGGGTTCTGCGTGTCGGTTAGGAAGCACAAACAAACCCCGTCAGCTGGAAGCACCGACGGCGCGTTTAACCGCTGAACTGCTGAACCGCTGCGGGCGGAAAACTGAATAGTTGTCAGGAAGACCCACCGTGGGGAAGCCATCGCTTCTCCACGGTGCCAACCCCAGCCAACCCCCCCGGCCTCCTGGTGTCACGGGTTAGGGGGGGTTACCAGGTGGGGTCATGACCTATGACCCCACCTGGGTTTGAGAAATGAGAACCACCTTGTGATCCATGAGATGTGGACTTGCCTATACTCCCATGGATACCCCCCCTGTGTGTGTGTGTGTGTGTGTGTGTGTGTGTGTGTGTGTGTGTGTGTGTGTGTGTGTGTGTGTGTGTGTGTGTGTGTGTGTGTGTGTGTGTGTGTGTGTGTGTGTGTGCGTGTGTAACCAGGGAGAAGTCCCAGTTGACATGCAGCTTTCACACCTCCCTCTCAGCCCCGGGTACCCCGACCCTTGCAGGGCGGTTCTGTGTCTGGGAACACCGAGCCCTGTTTTGTGAAGACCGTGTGAAAAGAAGGAGGGGGAAAAAAAACGGCATTCCTAACAGAAGCAGTAACCAGAGAACCTCGTTTATTTTGGCGCTCAAACTTAATCCAAAACCGTCGTTAAAAACGTTGATGAACCAAAAACATCCGTCTGACGTCCGTCCCGAACGCTCTCTGTCTCCACAGCCGGCGAACCGGATGGATTTCAGATAAAGCCCTCATCGCCAGTTGGAACCACATCCTCCCCTCAACACCCCCCCCCCCACCCCCCTCCCCGTCCCTGATCCACGCCCCAGCATGGCAGACCCCACGGGGCCCGGTCTGGAGGGGTCCGGGGCCGGCGTGGCGGAGGTGGACATCTGCAGCCTGGAGCCCGAGAGGAACTACGAGGTCATCCCGGCGGTCATCTGCTCCATGTGCTGCCTGTTCGGGATCATCTACTGCTTCTTCGGTGAGGACCACACCCCCCCCCCCCCCCCCCCAACACACACACACACACACACACACACACCGCTGGCTGGGAGCCCGGGGAGCGCCGAACCGGGGGACATGAGGCCCCATAAAGAGCATCTGCCCATTCTGAGCATACTCTGAAACACAACATCTCTATGAGCTTATGTTACAGGGCGGCCATCTGAGCCGGATGGTTCAGTGTTGGCTGGTGTCTGTTAAAGGACTGATGGTTCAGTGTTGGCCGGTTTCTCTGTTAAAGGACTGATGGTCTAGTGTTGGCCGGTTTCTCTGTTAAAGGACTGATGGTCTAGTGTTGGCCGGTTTCTCTGTTAAAGGACTGATGGTCTAGTGTTGGCCGGTTTCTCTGTTAAAGGACTGATGGTCTAGTGTTGGCCGGTTTCTCTGTTAAAGGTCACAGCCTCATGGTCTAGTGTTGGCCGTTGTCTCTGTTAAAGGACTGATGGTTCAGTGTTGGCCGGTGTCTCTGTTAAAGGACGCAGCCTGGGTTGAACTCAACAGATGTTCAATGAACTGTGTTTGACTTGTTTAAAGCTAGAAAAACCTACATTGAGCCCATACATCCTTGCTTAAAGGTTATGAATTGTCCCTGCATGAGTTCCAGTATGATGCATTGTAATCCATATATCATTGCAAAGACTGCAATGTTGGTTTTAACACAGCGAGCTGATATTTGTGTGTTTTATTATTGTGATCTGCACACACACGACATACAGTCTCTCACGGCTGTGTTGACTCTGTAAGTTGACCACTTCATGCTCTCAAGAGCTTCCCAAGACTCCCCCGTCCAACACCTCGCCAAAACCATAACACTCTCTCCTCCTCTCCTCTCCCCACCCCCTCTCCTCTCCTCTTCTCCTACTCTCGCCTCTCCTCCTTTTCCCCCCTCTCCTCTCCTCCTCCCCCAACGCCCATCACGCCCTCTCCTCCTTTCCCCTTCTCCTCCTCCCTTTCTCATCTCCAATCTCCTCCTCCTCCTCTCTCCTCCCCCCTACCTCCCCTCTCCCCTCTCCCCTCTCCCCCCCTCCCCCCCAGGTTACCGCTGCTTCAAGGCGGTGATGTTCCTGTCGGGTCTGATGTTCGGCTCGGTCATCATCTTCCTGCTGTGCCACAAGGAGCGGGTGCTGGACACCCAGCTGAGCGTGGAGGCCTCGGCGGGCATCGGCCTGGGCATAGGCCTCCTGTGCGGCCTGGTGACCATGCTGGTGCGCAGCGTGGGCCTCTTCATGACCGGCCTGCTCCTGGGCCTGCTGCTGGCTCTGGCCGGCCTGCTGGCGGCGCAGCAGTTCATCGCGCCGCCCACCACGGTGTGGGTGCCCCTGGGCTCCCTGCTGGGCACCGGCATGCTGTTCTCGGTGCTGACGCTGCAGTGGCAGAAGCCCCTGACGGTGCTGTCCACGGCCGTGTTCGGCGCCGCCATCATGACGGTGTGCGCCGACTACTTTGTGGAGACGCTGACGCTGACGCTGCACGCGTACGGCGTGCTGCGGCTGGCGCCCGGCCCGCCGCTGTGCTGGTACAGCTGGGTGGTGCTGGGGGTGTGGCCGCTGCTCAGCCTGATGGGCGTGCTGGTGCAGTGGAAGCTGACCGACGCGGGGTACTCGCACACCGAAGGTCAGAGGGCGAACGGGGAGGGGCGGGCTCTGTTGGGGGGGGTTTGATGATGATGATGATGATCGTTGTTGGGTTGTGACGGCTCATATGTTCGAAGATTGGATTTAATTTTGAAAATGTAAGATAACTTGAGATTCCTTTGTTATCCCCATCGGGAACGGGAGTCACAGCAGCAGAACTGCAGTGTGTTAAAATAATAAAAACGAAAGAACTGCAATAGATATAAGTAGAGGAAATGAAGTTAAAGAGTCGGCTTTGCTCAGGAGGTACAGCGGTTTGACTTGGAACCGGAAGGTTGCTAGTTCGCGTGTCGAGGCGTGTCTGAGCAAGACGCTTAAACCTAACTGCTCCCGACGGGCCGGCTGTCGTCTTAAACTGCAGTCTCCGCCATCGGTGTGTGTGAGTGTGTGTGTGTGTGTGTGAACCGTTGTAAGTCTCGTAAGATAAAAAACGTAATGCCCTCGATGTAGTTGTAAATGCTAAACGCGAGCGTCATTGAACGTGCTGCCCGCTGCCTCACTGAGCCTCCCTCTCTCTGCCGCCCCCTAGTGGTGATCAGCCGCCGGCAGAAGCGCGTGCAGCTGATGCGGATCCGGGAGAAGGAGGCAAGGAAGCGGCAGCAGACAGGTGGGCAGGAAGGAACGTACCGCCGCAAAGCCCCCCCGGTCAAACGTTACGCCGGGGACCTGCTGGCGCCGGTCAGTCTCAGACCCCCCCCCAGCCCCCCCTTCAGCCAGCGTTGCCGTAGACCCCGGAGCACATTGATGACGTCCTGTCCCGCGCGCCCTAACCCTTGTCTCCCCCCTTGTCTCCCTGTTGTCTCCCCCCTCCAGAGCTACCTGCAAAGTCTGCGGGACCGGCAAAGCGGTACCGGGACATCCCTTAGCAGCCTGGGGGCCACCAACCACAGCATGATCGACATGGACTACGACACGGGCTCCACCGCCCCCCTCACCGCCACCACCCCCGTGGTGCGGGTCTGACCCCCCCCCACCGGGCCCCCGCCACGCCCCCACCCCCACCACCAACCCCCGTGGTCCGGGTTTGAAGACCCCCCCCATCTGGCCCCTCACCACCCCCAACCCTGTGGTCCGAGTCCTTACCCCCCCCCCACCGGGCCCCCATCGCCAACCCCCCTGTAGTCCGGGTCTGAGGGGTCCTGACCCCCCCCCCACCGCAACCCTACCCCCCATCGCCAACACCAACACCAACCCCCCCCCCCCCCCCCCCGCCCCGCCCCATCACCTGGACTACAGGGCGGGAAGGGAGAGAGAGTCTGTTGGACACACTTCAGAACCACTAAAGGAGAGAGGGAGAGAGACACTGAAGGAGAGAGAGAGGGAGAGAGACTGAAGGAGAGGGACGAGGGGGGGGGGGTTACAGGGGACATGACATTAGAGGTAGATACTAACCCAGCTCACATCTTTCTTTACCTGATGATGGAACAGGTTTTATAGTGAGGGGCGATGAAGAACGTTATGGAACCGATTCCTCAAGTTATTCACTCTGGACAACCTGTCTCACTGACCCTGTCTCCCTGACCCTGTCTCACTGACCCTGTCTCCCTGACCCTGTCTTATTGGAAGTTGTGAACAAACTGTCTCACTGACCCTGTCTCATTGGCCGTGTCTTAATGGAAGTTGTGGACAACCCGTCTCACTGATCCTGTCTTACTGGGAGTTTCTATCTTTTTAAATATTTCTAGATTGAGAGAGGAATAGGTGAGTATGAATAGGTAAATGTAGATGTGTTTTGCTTGTTCTTAATGTCTGAGCGGAGGGGCCGTTATCAGTCGAACCCAAACCCCTGGACTCAGAACGTTCGGTCATCTCACACCCCGACACCGTGCGCAATAAGGAAAAAGGAAGAAACACGACAACCTCAGAAAACGTTTTGCTTTTCATTCGTAGATTGTGATAATCACATTTTGTGTGTATGCGTGGGTGAGTTATTGAGCAGGAGTGAGTCCTTTTCATGTCAGATTCATGTGTACAGAATTGTTGATAGAGTTTTTCAAAGTCAAATAAATGTCTTGGATGAAATACGAAACACTGAGTCAGAGCTCGGACTGCGAAGCAGCCTCTGTTTTCGCTACACTGATCGCCTAGCAACGCCAGAGTCTGGCGGGCTTCGGCTGTCTCCCTCAGACCAGGACCAGAGGGAGGAGTTCCTGTTGCCATGGTGCCTGAGATGTTATTGAGCAGACATACCCGACGCATGACTAAGAGGAGACCAAAAGTAGTTTATCGTGTGTAACGTCGGATCAGCTGATTCTACAGGATTAACTGTTGCGCACCTAAACTTCATGGTTTCGTGCACAAGGTGACGACATACCGAATGCTGATGACTCAAATAATGTTTTTGAGGATATTAAATACTAAGGCACGTTTATTTTTCAGGTATTTATTAAAAGAAAAACACCAGAGGGCACTCATTGAAAAACAGTAGAAAAGTAAAAAGCGATCACGAAGAAGCACCAATATAGGGGCTCAGTGAGTGGGCGGAGCTTAGAGTGGGCGGAGCTTAGAGGCCCTTGCAGAACATCTGCTGCACAGACCGACCCAAGACTCCGATGCTTCCCTGAGGTCGTTAAAGGACACACACACACACACACACACACACACACACACACACACACACACACACACACACACACACACACACACACACACACACACACACACACACACACACACACACACACACACACACACACACAGATGAACATACACACTTTTTAGAAAAGTATGAAACTATGAAATATTCTGCATTTTGTGCAGGGTCGTACAATGTTCTATGCATGGTTGTTGGTAGACAGTTCCCAGCATAACGTCAGGCTTTTCATCTGAGAATATACTTTCTCACGATGTCTTATTCAGTGAAGCACGATTCAGTGTAAGTTGGTAAAGACTTATTTTTTCATGCACATTTCGCCGACACCGCATCGAGGAGCGTCCCGGCCTTTGCTGCCACCTGCTGGTCAACCCTAGCAACGCATCCAGCGCGTGGCTGTGCTCTGTGGGTAGCCTCTGTCCACACTCAGGCTGTCGTTCAACCGCCAGTAGTCGTCGCCCTTGAAGAAGAACACCTTCCCATTGGTCCAGGTGAGGGCTGCGTCCGGGCTGGCGGGCACCCCGCTAAAGAGCATGGAGAGGGGCTTGGGGTAGTAGGTCAGGTTGGTGTATTGCAGCTCATCCCACTGCCAGAACTGGGAACCCTGCAGGGGGGCAAGGGAAAAGAGAGCCCGTCAATTACACAGTATGTGACTGATAGAGAGACCATAATTGTACACAGTATGTGACTGATGGAGAGACAGTCGTTTTACACAGTGTGTGACTGATAGAGGGACAATATTTTGCGACTGATAGAGAGACAGAACTTGGTGCCTGATAGAGAGACAGTATTTTGTGACTGATAGAGGGTCAGTATTTTGCGACTGATAGAGACAGTGCTTGGTGACTGATAGAGAGACAGTATTTTGTGACTGATAGAGAGACAATATTTTGTGACTGATGAGACAGTATTTTGTGACTGATAGAGAGACAATATTTTGTGACTGATGAGACAGAATTTTGTGACTGATAGAGAGACAGTACTTGGTGACTGGTAGAGAGACAGTACTTGGTGACTGATAGAGAGACAGTACTTGGTGACTGGTAGAGAGACAGTACTTGGTGACTGATAGAGAGACAGTACTTGGTGACTGGTAGAGAGACAGTACTTGGTGACTGATAGAGAGACAGTACTTGGTGACTGGTAGAGAGACAGTACTTGGTGACTGATAGAGAGACAGTACTTGGTGACTGATAGAGAGACAGTACTTGGTGACTGGTAGAGAGACAGTATTTTGTGACTGATAGAGACAGTACTTGGTGACTGATAGAGAGACAGTACTTGGTGTCTGATAGAGAGATAGTATTTTGTGACTGATAGAGAGACAGTACTTGGTGACTGATAGAGAGACAGTACTTGGTGTCTGATAGAGAGATGGTATTTTGTGACTGATAGAGAGGCAGTACTTGGTGACTGGTAGAGAGACAGTACTTGGTGACTGATAGAGAGACAGTACTTGGTGTCTGATAGAGAGATGGTATTTTGTGACTGATAGAGAGGCAGTACTTGGTGACTGGTAGAGAGACAGTACTTGGTGTCTGGTAGAGAGACGGTATTTTGTGACTGATAGAGAGACAGTACTTGGTGACTGATAGAGAGACAGTACTTGGTGTCTGGTAGAGAGACGGTATTTTGTGACTGATAGAGAGACAGTACTTGGTGACTGATAGAGAGACAGTACTTGGTGACTGGTAGAGAGACGGTATTTTGTGACTGATAGAGAGGCAGTACTTGGTGACTGGTAGAGAGACAGTACTTGGTGACTGATAGAGAGACAGTACTTGGTGTCTGGTAGAGAGACGGTATTTTGTGACTGATAGAGAGGCAGTATACACCACTGATTGGTGTATGGGGTAGCAGATGGAGTATGGTGTATAGTGCAGCTCCCCTACCTTGATGAAGACCAGCTTCTTGTTCCTCTCCAGGTACAACGCTGCGTCTATGTCTGCGGGGAGATGGGTCATCTGTTTGGGGTACCCCCGTTCCAGCACGAAGTCACTGTACTTCCACAACGTCCTGCCTGGAGACAAACACAGACCGCGTTAGGGTAGGGGTCCCTGATAAAACCAGCGGCGTCTGGACCAAACACAGACAGCGTTGGGGGGGGGGGGGGTCCCTGATGACACCGGTGGGGTCCGGACCGGGTCCCAAGGGTCCTACCTTTGAGGAAATAGGCCTTCTTGGTCCTCTGGGAGTAGACCACAGCACTCAGGTTCCCCGGGAGTTCCTTCCACAGCGTGTGTATCCTCAGGGGTTTGTTGTGGCCCTGGTCCGACACGGTCCACACGTGCTCACCGCTGAAGGCAAACGTCTTCTTCCAGGGACCTGAGGGTGGGAGGGCAGGAGCTTCACGGGTCTGGAGGTGCTTCAGAGTTCCGATACCGATACCAGTGTCAAAAATTCCTCCGATACTGCCCAAAGAATCGGGTATCGACGAGTACGCGAGTCTATGCGCCGATCCAATATCATCACGTTAGTGATTTACTACAAAGGCATCGAACATCACAGACAGGTGCGGTGTTGTGATGAGTTTATTAGCGGTCACAATAACACAAATGTTTTATTGTAATTATAGATTAGAAATGTAAATGATGTAGTTCTGAAAAAATATTCTATACATTGACTATACATTACTGTCGTACCGGGAAGGAAAAAAAAATTGTATCGGAACATCTCTACTTTCAGAGCTACAGGCTAGTGCTCATGACATGAAGTGAAGAAAGAAGCTGGTGTTCACAACTACGATAACATCGACTGCTGTCTTACCCAGCATGACGGCGTCCAGTCGGGCTGTGCAGGGGTCGGGAACCTGCTCGGGGCCGCCGGTTGGGTCCCCTGGGAGCGGCAGATGATTGGCTGTCTCCAACCCCTTTGGGGGCTTTGAGCCTTCACACGGAGGAGGAGTCAAACGTTAGGGTGCATCGACATATCTTGAATCGTACCGCCCCTTTAAGAAGACGAACATAGACATTTACTAAATCAGAGTATTATTAAATGACAAGAGTTTCCGTCCTTATAATAGTAGGCCTACAAATATACAAATACTTGTCTAGTCCAGTTGGGATTATGCCATTCAGTGAGACAGGATAGGGCAGTGAGACAGGTTAGGGCGGCCCTTCAGTGAGACAGGGTAGGTTTAAACTCTAGAGCAGTGGTTCTCAAATGGGGGTACGCATACCCCTAGGGGTACTTTGGAGAACTGCAGGGGGTATTCCTGCATTCAACAAAAACAACGAAAGTTTGGTCAGTTTCAGGAGGGATATATTTGAATGGGATTCACCTCTACATGCTCTGACCCTCATCTGGCGTTGGGCCTCTTATGTGGGGAGAAATTAGCCAACAGTTGCACAAAGCACAGGCCCATGTTTCTCAATATTTAGTGTATTCTTAAAAATAAAAGGCTTGTGCCCTTTAAGGGGGTACTGAAACTGATGACATATCTGAGAGGGGGTACACTAGTAGAACAATTTTGAGAACTTTTGGATGTCCTGAGAATCAGTGATTCTCAAAAAAAGTCTGAGAACCACTGTTCCTGTCCCTATACGGTGACTGAGTCCTACCCAGTAAGACAGGGTAGGGCTAGGGGGTGAACACACAGTAGGGCTGCTTGACCCACTCACCATACAGGAACTGGATGCCCTTCACATCGTCGTGGTGCAGTCTGAAGTTGGTCCGGTAGCCGTTGTACCGGGCGCCCATCACAGCCTGGCTGTACTGGGAATGGCCTAGGCCGAGGGCGTGGCCTATCTCGTGGGCGGCGACGATACGCAGATTGGTGCCGTAGTACCTGCCCTCTGTCCAGAACTCGGCCTCGTCAAAATGGACGACACCGTATTCTGGTTCTTTAGCGTGAGCCAGCACCCCGCCTTGGAGGGACATCGATGACACAAAGAAAGGGTTTGTGATGTCATAGTCAATATCCATCTGGGTCATTTGACACTGATGCTGGTACATTTACATTTACACTTTAGGGCATTTTAGCAGACGCTTTTATCCAAAGCGACTTACAACAAGTACATTTGTCACAAGAAAGAGAAACGACAATATATCGCTGTCGGTACAGTAAGGATGTTCATAGAACCAAGTGCCAAGCATTCACAATCGCTAGGGTAACCCACCCCTTAACAAAGATAGTTCCGATAAGATGCTACACAATGCTAAGTACTATCTTTAAGTTCAAGTGCTTGTAGCCGGATTCCTCACCGCGACCGTCGAAGGGGATATCACACAAGTTCTCGTTCCTGTGGAACAGTATCCTAATGTCGGCCCTGGTGTAGGTGACCTCCCTGAAGGTCAACGGGGTCACGTCGCTCCAGTACTTGAAGGCGGCCTTGATGGCGCTCTGGACGGCGGCCCTTGTCATGTCCGGGGTGTAGTTGTACAGGCGGTACGTCAGGCTCTTCTTGCGCCAGCGACCTGACGTTGAGAATGCGAGCAGAAGAAAGACGGAGCACGTTTGGTTAGTTAAGAGGAGGATATTATATCACCAGGTGTGAGTTTGGAGTAGTTTCTACAAGCCTACCCAGTAGACTGTAGAAAATGTTGCTGATCTATCCAGCGTACATTTAGGTAGACACGCCCACTTGTGATGGATGAAGTCCGATTTTCAAGCTGC
The DNA here is from genome assembly GCF_031168955.1 of Gadus macrocephalus. NCBI lineage: Eukaryota > Metazoa > Chordata > Actinopteri > Gadiformes > Gadidae > Gadus > Gadus macrocephalus. The sequence continues at coordinate 4,149,282 of NC_082394.1, forward strand.
TTGTAATGGCGTATCACACCCACCCCTGGTGTCATTATATCACCCCTTTAACTCTGGTCTCAGCACCGGGTACCACGTGTCATTCAAAAAAAATATTTTTTATTTAATTTAAGTGGAATGCTGCGAAAGTTGATTGTTGATTCATTATTTTTTTTTTTCTATCGACCTGAAGTAATGATTCAAACTGACGAAGAAGATATGAGGTCTCACTCAGGATCCTGTATTTGAGCGTCTTCTGGTTGAAGGGGTCCTCGTTGCCACAGCGGGGCGCCCTCATCGCGTCCAGGGTGGCGGGGTCCACCTCCCCGGTGATGGGTACGTCGCTCACCCGCTGGAACACTCTGCATGGGACGTTCACAAGTTTAACAGGTTTAAGCTCAGGCAAAAGTTGCACACAGTCCTGTGGATACTCCGTTTGGTGTATCGTATCCACCTACTCCCTCGATAACCGTCCGTGGGACAGCATCACGCTTTGCTGTCGTCTGACGTGTACAACATGTGTGCGTTTGGTTTGGTGTGGTCCCGTTACCTCAGAGCCTCGATTACATCCCTGAGGTGGGACGCGTCCAGGAGGTCGGTGCCGTTTTTCAAGTAGCCGTATTTTGTTAGATATTCCTGGAAGGTAAAAGGCAGACATGAGATAAAGCTTGATCTGCAGTCCTGCAATCGAGTCCACTCCAGGTCAGCCTACCTTTGCTTCTTCTAGTTCAGGCCATCGCTCCAATGAAGCCGAATTTGCGTAAAACAAAGCGGCGACCAGCAGCGCCAGTGGCCGTAAAGTTCCCATCTGACGTTCTAGTGAGATGAGCTTGTGATCGGTTCTCCTCGGTTGGAGCTCTAGTGAGTGGAGCTGGTGATCGGTTCTCCTCGGTTGTTTTCTTAGTGAGTGGAGCGGGTGATCGTTCCTCTTGTACTCCTGGCAGGCTGCAGAACAAGCGGCGGTTCCTGGAGTTGGCCAGAGGATGAGTCAAGATGATGCACCCCTGGGGAATGAGGAGGGACGCAGTCAGCTGGTAGTCCTCCTTCCGCTTTACGAACGATGATATGATGTAAACATTAGGCGGTGAGGAGGTTTTTTGGTGAGTCAGAACCCATAAAAAGCTTTTAGAAAAGTTGTTCGACATGATTTGTGGCGGTTATTACATATGTTTCTGTTATTAAAAAAAAAAGATGCCTCTGAGCTCAAAGCCCTCCACTAAACATTGTAATCAACACCGAGTGGTGCAGCCTAAGCAGTCTTAACTTACAGAAAATACACTTATTGTTTAATATGAATTTGTTTATCTAGCAGGACAAACCACAGTCCTCCCATCATGTCCACCTGACTGAATTTGACTCGATTTGCATTTACAGAAGCAAACGTTGATCTTCAGATTTGTGTTATTAAAGCCGCCCCCGCTGACACACAGACCAACCAGACCTCCTGGGGTCCAGAACCATAAAACAGGCCAACAGTGATAACGAAAGAAACGGACAGACAAAACAAGGGAAGTAAAACAAATCTACAAATTAAACCAAACCATAGACGACACAAACGAAATACAGTTAAATTAAAACAACACCAACACTAAAATGAAAATAAGGACATTGATAGCCAAACACATCCAAAACAATGTAATTCACCAGATATGAACCAGCAAACAGCGTACAAGCAAATGTAACGATGGTCAAGGGACATAATAAACAGTCTGTATAGTATTCCTGTATATTCTTTAGTCTTCTTCCAATAATCAGTTTGAAATGGGGTGTTACTGCCCCCTGCTGGCCACTCGTAGTTTTGAGATATAAGTTAACTGTAAACAAACGCTGAGGAAACGCTGTTTATGTAACTGTATGAAAGAGTCTTTTCTCTACAGGGGGCCGTTATAGACGGGTATGGGTGCCAGCCTCATGGGCCCAGAACAGCAAGTTACAACCAGTCCAGAACCAGGTCAGAACCAGTCCAGAACCAGGCCAAAAGCTCTATGGTGAGACAACTGAAGCTATCAGCGGTTTCCATCTGATCAGACGATCGAACTAGCGAACCATGATCCAGATGACACTGATGATTCAAGGATCTGGCTCAACAACGAGGTCTGAAGGAACCCATTTCCTGGTGATTCAAACAGCTCTGCCAACCCTGGAACCTCTTCTATCTCCGATAATATATCTTTGATATCTTTGATAAGGCAGATATGATTGGACTCAGAGATTGAGCAGTCAAGCCATAGACCTTGAAGCTCAGCTTCTTTGACCTGTTGTATGGGTAGTCCAGCTATCTGTCAGTTCAATGTTGGATCACAAGCTAATCTATACTGAGAGCCAGATGTTTTGCAGTGGTTTTGGTATTTGAGCAGCAGTGAATTTATCCAAGAGTATTTAATGTTGAACATTGTGTCGTTGCTGAGTTGATGTTGCCTCCTTTAAAACATTCTGCCGGCCCAAAGAGCCATATAGTGATCTGAGTAGGCTACAGCAATAACTCTTTTTTTGTGGACTTTGTGTCCACAGACTGAATCAGTATACAGAACCAATATACTGCATAATGAGCCTCTCATTGACACATGGAATGAGTTTAGTCTGCAACAATAAAGCAGTAAATTCTCACGATACACGGTACCAAATAACTAGACGCTGGTAAACACACACACACATACACACACACACACACACACACACACACACACACACACACACACACACACACACACACACACACACACACACACACACACACACACAGTCATCATCTATGAGTCAGTAGAGAAAGAAGATTTGAACATCAAATCATTTCAACAGTCATAGCAGTAAATGGAGGCGTCATTTCATCTATCCTCGAATTTCTTAAGAACTAAAGAATTGACGAATCGCGTTTATCGTCGACTCTGATGCGAACAGGCAGTGAGTCAGTGCACTTTTTTAGAGGAACTAATTTGCATGTAGCAAAATGTAAACATGCTTATCAACAGATTACTGCTCCATCAAATCCATGCTGTCAAGTGTGAATCCTCACTCCCTGATAACCCTCCTTTTATATTTAGACTTTTGCTAAACACGGATTTCCTTTTCTTGGCATGTGACTCTTGATGGGTCATCCCATCTCCCTTCCTGCCAGCTGGGTTTATTTACAGGAAGCCCTTCAGCCACACTTCCTGTCCTCCATCATCCCCACCACATTTATTAAGCAATGAATAATCCCTAGAGGGGAAGAAACAGTGGATTTGGGAAGTGTTCTCAGTGGTACTTGCAACATTTACAGCTTGCAACACAGAAAAACACGTATTGCATCGATCGCTCAAGCAGTGCCTGCATCATGAGGTTGTTGACTGCGGTGGTATCAAATGCGTACCTTTTATAAGGGCCCTGTACATATCATCTATCGCTAATCATCCATTCTGTTTCTTGGGACGATCTGAGAAGCCCTTGCAGCCCATCTGTCCCCCACCTCCCCATGGTCCTTAAACAGCTCGTTCTCACACACGCACAAACCCACTGCAGCATCAGAGAGTCTGTGATGAGGCTGGTGAGTCTGTGATGAGGCTGGTGCGTCTGTGATGAGGCTGGTGCGTCTGTGATGAGGCTGCTGAGTCTGTGATGAGGCTGGTGCGTCTGTGATGAGGCTGGTGAGTCTGTGATGAGGCTGGTGCGTCTGTGATGAGGCTGGTGAGTCTGTGATGAGGCTGGTGGTGCGTCTGTGATGAGGCTGGTGCGTCTGTGATGAGGCTGGTGCGTCTGTGATGAGGCTGCTGAGTCTGTGATGAGGCTGGTGCGTCTGTGATGAGGCTGGTGAGTCTGTGATGAGGCTGGTGCGTCTGTGATGAGGCTGGTGAGTCTGTGATGAGGCTGGTGAGTCTGTGATGAGGCTGGTGAGTCTGTGATGAGGCTGGTGAGTCTGTGATGAGGCTGGTGAGTCTGTGATGAGGCTGGTGCGTCTGTGATGAGGCTGGTGAGTCTGTGATGAGGCTGGTGAGTCTGTGATGAGGCTGGTGCGTCTGTGATGAGGCTGGTGAGTCTGTGATGAGGCTGGTGAGTCTGTGATGAGGCTGGTGCGTCTGTGATGAGGCTGGTGCGTCTGTGATGAGGCTGGTGCGTCTGTGATGAGGCTGGTGAGTCTGTGATGAGGCTGGTGAGTCTGTGATGAGGCTGGTGCGTCTGTGATGAGGCTGGTGCGTCTGTGATGAGGCTGGTGAGTCTGTGATGAGGCTGGTGAGTCTATGATGAGGCTGGTGCGTCTGTGATGAGGCTGGTGCGTCTGTGATGAGGCTGGTTCGTCTGCGCTGATGTGTTTCTCATGATCTCGGGGTCGGACGAGGTGGAGCCGGGTTCCTCTCGGGGCTCTTCAACCCACGCAGCTCCCGGCGCGGGTCTGACCAGCCCCCCCTGAGGAGGGGGACCGTGACGTGGGTCTGGGTGAAGCCCACATTATAATGCTATTATAATGTATGATTCAATAATCTATCATATAATTCAAATAGGCTCAAAATGTTGGGATTAGGAAAGAGGAAATAGACGTTTGGTGTGTGAGGAGATGAAAGACAATAGACTGATACAAGAGACACGTTGGGCTGTTGGGGAGAAGATCCTTAGATTGGCAGAACAGGGTCAGTTTTTGAGGTATTGAGATATATCAAATACAGAGAGAGGAGGAGAGGAGAGGAGGAGAATAGAACAGGATAGGAGAGGAGGGGAGAACAGGATAGGAGAGGAGGGGAGAAGAGAAGAGAACAGGATAGGAGAGGAGGAGAGAAGAGAACTGTCAGGGTGTGTGTGTTTCCCTGGTTTTCCCTCCTGTGTTGATTACTGTTCCCTCCCCTAATGTGTCTCAGCTGTTGCTCGTTGTGTTTGTTATTTAAGCCCTCGTCTTTCCTTTGTTCCTTGTGCTGTCATTGTGGTTTATTGTGGTTGTTGGTGGTGGCTAGTCCTGCGTGTTCCGTGTTCCCTGTCGTCTCCCGAGTTCCCTGTAGTCTCCCGAGTTCCGAGTTGTCTCCCGAGTTCCCTGATTCCTGTGCCTTAGCCTTTAGGCTTGAATAAAGTGCCGTTTCCTGAAATACCGTCTGCGTTTGGGTCCTACCTGCCTGCATGCACCCGCAGTTCCTTAACAGAATGACAGCACCACTATGGGACCCAGCGGACGCTCAATTTGACCGTAAGTTGGAGGATTTAGTAGCCAAAACAAGGAAGACAATGGAGCGCTGTAAGGGTTGGGGGTGCCACCCGGTTCCTCCTGGTACTCTAGCTTCCGCATTGACTCCGGTCCCCGAGCCCTGTCCGGTTCCTCACCCCACTCCTAGCCTTCCAGAGGGGGACCGGCCTCTTCGCCTGCTTGAGGTGGTCCGCCCTCCGCTCCTGCCTGAGGGGGCCCGCCCCCTGCTCCTTCCAGAGGGGGACCGGCCTCTGCTCCTGCCGGAGGGGGTCCGCCCTCCAGACCGTCCAGGGGAGGCACGCTCCCCGCTCCTGCCTGTGGGGGCCCTCCTCCACTCCTTCCCGAGGGGGGTTCCCCTTCAAGGCCTTCCACCGGAGGGGACCCGCCCTCTACCTGGCCTTCCACCAGAGGGGACCCGCCCTCTGCCTGGCCTTCCACCAGAGGGGACCCGCCCTCTACCCTGTCCGCCGGAGGGGGTCCGCCCTCCAGACCGTCCAGGGGAGGCACGCTCCCCGCTCCTGCCTGTGGGGGCCCTCCTCCACTCCTTCCCGAGGGGGGTTCCCCTTCAAGGCCTTCCACCGGAGGGGACCCGCCCTCTACCTGGCCTTCCACCAGAAGGGACCCGCCTTCTGCCTGGCCTTCCACCAGAGGGGACCCGCCCTCTACCCTGTCCACCGGAGGGGACCCGCCCCCTACCTGGCCTGCCACCAGAGGGGACCCGCCCTCTGCCTGGCCCTCCTCCTGAGGGGACCCGCCCTCTGCCTGGCCCTCCTCCTGAGGGGACCCGCCCTCTGCCTGGCCCGCCTCCTGAGGGGACCCGCCCTCTACCTGGCCCGCCTCCTGAGGGGACCCGCCCTCTACCTGGCCTGCCTCCTGAGGGGACCCGCCCTCTACCTGGCCTGCCTCCTGAGGGGACCCGCCCTCTACCTGGCCTGCCTCCTGAGGGGACCCGCCCTCTACCTGGCCTGCCTCCTGAGGGGACCCGCCCTCTACCTGGCCTGCCTCCTGAGGGGACCCGCCCTCTACCTGGCCTGCCTCCTGAGGGGACCCGCCCTCTACCTGGCCTTCCTCTTGAGGGGACCCGCCCTCTACCTCGCCTTCGCCGGCCTCCTGAAGGGTTCCGCCTTCACCGCTGCCGGCCTTCTGAGGGGGTTCTGCGCCACTGCAGGTCTCCTGAGGGACTGAGCCCTCATCGTCCTTGCCGCCGGCCTCCGGAAGGGTTCCGCCTCCACTCTGCCTCTGCTTGCCCCCCAGGCCGTCCGCCTGAGGCTCCCTGCCATGCCCTGGGGCAGTTTTCTGGCCGCCCGCTTGACGTCCCTCGGCTCTGCCCCAGTCCATTTATTTTTTTTTGATTCCCCCCTCCTGGCGCCCCTCCACCCACCCGTTTTGGGTTTGACTTTCTTTGTTTTTTTTGCTTGTCGTGGGTCGCCTGGGAGTCGACCCTTAAGGGGGGGGTACTGTCAGGGTGTGTGTGTTTCCCTGGTTTTCCCTCCTGTGTTGATTACTGTTCCCTCCCCTAATGTGTCTCAGCTGTTGCTCGTTGTGTTTGTTATTTAAGCCCTCGTCTTTCCTTTGTTCCTTGTGCTGTCATTGTGGTTTATTGTGGTTTGCTGTGGTTGTTGGTGGTGGCTAGTCCTGCGTGTTCCGTGTTCCCTGTCGTCTCCCGAGTTCCCTGTAGTCTCCCGAGTTCCGAGTTGTCTCCCGAGTTCCCTGATTCCTGTGCCTTAGCCTTTAGGCTTGAATAAAGTGCCGTTTCCTGAAATACCGTCTGCGTTTGGGTCCTACCTGCCTGCATGCACCCGCAGTTCCTTAACAAGAACAGGATAGGAGAGGAGGAGAGAGAGGAGAAGATAGTATGAGGATGAAAATGAGAGCAGAGCAAACTCCCCTGCTTCTCAACCAAGTTTACTAGTTAATACAAAACAATTTATTTTCTTAATTTATCAATGCATAGACTTATGTTCACATGATCACCATACAATACACTATCCGACATTATTGTAAAAAGTCAATTAATCCAAAATTCATCCATTGTGTTAGTGTATAATTTAACATTTTAGAATTTAAATTTGCATTCAAATTTTGAAGAATCCAGGTTGTAGCAAGGACAATGCTGCCCCCCACCTAAGGGGACTTTAACCGGGCTACTCCAACCAAGGGCGCAGGGTGGGGTTGTTGGAAGACCAGTTATTGTAAAGGCTGATAGATGACCTTGGGCTGGGTTTAGGCCCAATCCCATTTCTACCCCTTACCCCTCCCCCTTGTTTTGAAGGGGTAAGGGAAAGGGGTAAGGGGAAGGCGTAAGGGGGAGAAATGGGATTGGGCCTAAGGCCCAATCCCATTTCTACCCCTTACCCCTTCAAAACAAGGGGGAGGGGTAAGGGGAAGGGGGAAGGGGTAGGAATGTGATTAACCTGTGCACACTGATTACTCTATGCACAACAGGTGTTCAGCCTCAGCCAGACCCAGAGTCCAAATTATCCATCAGCCTGCCAAGGGCCGGGAGAAGCTGCTTCAACCAGCCATCGTCCACACACACTCCCACAGAGGTCTTCACCAGTACCTTATGAAGAATGCAGGTATTTACCAGTACTTAAAGGTTGGGTATGCGATTTGCGAAACGCCAGCAGATTTTGAAAATACACAACTCAAATGGTCCTACCCCCTCTCCTTCAACGCTGAGTACCTGGACGCGCAATCATGCACGAGCGCGAACAGAGATGTGCGAGAGCGAGCCAGGCTAGCGTAGGTTTTCGTTTAACAACATGGCACTACATTCAGCTGTAAGTTGCACCCAGTACCGCGGGAAGTAGGGGTGCTGGGGGTGCTGCAACACCCCCTGTCCGAGGCCCTGTCTTATCACAGAAAATCATTTCTAAAATTGTAGGTTCTGAAGCGTCACATTATGCACCAGGAAATGCTTAACGTCATGTGAGCGCCCGCTGTACCGTATTGGTCCGAATATAAACACAAACCCCATTGTAAGACGACCTATATTTGGAAAAAAGATTTGAAGACCAGATCTTGTTTTTATGAATAAATAAATTGTATTCATTGAAATAATATACGAAAATAAAAAGGCATAGAATAAAACACTGCATTGCCACTAAACAGTAGTGCAAATAGGCCGTACTGATGTGTACACCAAAGACTATTCCTGACACTCCTCTGCCCCGCTGTGTTCGCTCTGGCTGTGGTCGCTCCGAACTGTTTCGGAGTCATCCTCGCTGCTGTCCAAGGCATTTTGAGACGCAGCATTTATTTAATGCTCATATGACCTAGTGCTGAAAAAAGGTTATATGAAAAAGTGTGAGGGTAGCGGTGGTGCGCTAAACTTGTTCTGTGAGCAGCTGGATGTGAACCATGGTGTGAAGAAAGTGAACACAACGATCGATTTTCAACTGGTGTAATTGAGCTGCGCTGCTATATATCTTTTTTATCAATGTAACTAGTTGCGAGTCTAGTGCAGGCTGAGTTATTTTTTTACAGCACCCCCTGCTGAGAATACGTTCTCGCGGCTATGGTTGCACCAGATGTTATAAACATTAAACGGTCACATAAATCATTACTATTTTTAGAAAATGTATGTTTGTTTCATATAATTGTATTGGAAGTCCTGGTTTTCACTAGGGTTGCTGCGGTGTGGACATTTTCACAACGAGTAATACACTCGTCTCAACACCGGTATTACCGAGTATAAACGGTATAAACTTTGAAACTATGTCAACCGCCACACAAGCATCGGTTTTTAGACCCTTCTCGTCCTTCAGTTGCCGCCAACGTTCGAAAGCAGCGCCTAGGATTATTCTTGATTTCAGTTTTTCTCTTTCAGCGTTTTTATTATCAATTACTCTCTGAAAAAGAGTTTTCCTTCTCTTTGCTGGTGGTGGTGGTGGTGGTGGTGGTGGTGGTGGGGATGGTGGCGTCTTGTCTGCCATGGAAATTGTCTTCCAAATGTGGATTAACTAGTTCCAGTAGCTACCGCAGGATAACAACAAACAGGAGCTTGCTCTGGGTCACGAGTACTGCACGAAGGGGTCGCGCGCGGGGCGCGGGGGAGGGGGAGTGCAGTACGACCGTTTGATTGACGTACTTACTGTCCAATGCAACGAGGTGGCAATCCAAATGATTGGCTGGAGTTTTTCGAGCCCTGCCCGTTCCACAGATGATTGACTTGTTTAATTTTCATGTCAGTACTTCTAACTCAGTGGCTGTAAGCGGATTATGATAAGGATAGTAATTTTGCAAAAATGGCCAAAAAAGCAAATTCCGTACCCAACCTTTAATGAAGAATGCAGGTATCTACCAGGATGTTGCCGCCCCGCTGTCTCGGGGCGGTAGGGTTGGTAACGGATGTGAAATGTGTGGCTTATGGATAATTGAACGAGCGTGTTGTTGGTGACTAACAATGGACTGGAAACAACAGATGATGAAAAGGGTCTTACCGGGGGATCAGTGAACATAAAAAAACAAAACAAGTGCGATACCACAAGACATGCAACTGGGTGTCAGGAATCGAGTGTTGCCAAATAAAAGAACAAAACAACACAGCGCTAAGCTTGTAGCTAACAACAAGAAAATAAAGCTCTGTAGCTGCAGAGTAGACAACACGTCTAGTTACCTGTCCCATCCTACGCTAATCCAAAAATGCAGTTGGTAACAACACTCCAGACCTGATGGGGCAATTGCTCTGTCGCTAGCTTAGCCACTTTTTAGAGTTTAACACGGTTTTAAACTCAAGTCACGTGACGTCTTAAACTCCATTGCTGTGTCATATGTACTAGTGGTTTAATCTGCAGCTGCGTTTTACCTTGATCTCAATTGCTGTGTCTTCAGAGAAATTCACATCAGACACTAGAGGGTGTATTTTGTGCGTGTTAGTCTAATCTCGAAACTGAGGTGGTTTTAGAGGAGACTAAACCAGTTTGCAGGATGAAACAAGGCTCCATCATAACCGACACACACACACAGAATTAGTTTTATGAATTATTATTAATAGGTATGATACATTTACATTTATTACACCAGATAGGCCTTCAGTACAATACAGGCTACAACATAGGAGTTGCTTAAAGTGCCCAACTAAAACTCTACAAAGAACAGATTATTTGTATGTAAAAAAATAAATGAACCCACAGAGGATCGTACCATTCAACGAAACAAAAAAAGGTCAATGCTTAACTAAAATGGTTAGCAATGACAAGTAATTGATTGACGTAGGTGAGCAGGGACGCGGGAAGTGGGGGTGCTTAGGGTGCTGCAGCACCCCCCCTGGCGGCCTCTGGCTGTAACTGCAAGTGAGAAGGTTTTCTGAACAAATCAATACTTTTTTTTTTTTTTTATCATTTTATCATACAACATGATTTTTCATTAAATTATTGACATCCACCCTTTTTATGAAATTTATCATCATCAATTTCATTTTATTTAGAACATTGTCTGAGTAGGCCGACGTAGGCTATGACGCACAACGCAGAACTGTCAATAGCTGAATATGGTACTATGCTGATTTTACATAAGCATGTTGGTGTTCAACATCTGTTGTAGTGAACATTCTAAAACTGGTGTAAAATATTGCTGCCATATTAATAGACACGTTGAATGTTATCGTTATGATTCTGGAATCCTGCACGTAAACTGGTTGGCAAAAAAAGAGCAAAGACGGACGGTTCACTTGACGGAGAAACCGTCACTTTCCTCATATCAGACAACTCGTAACTCTGGATGAAAATGAAGGCTTTCTTTTATTGTCACTTTCCTTTTAAACCTTTAGAAATAACCTCCTGAATCCTTGTTATAACGCTGTGTATAATCCCGGACCGCAACAGCTTGTCGGCATGTTGTTAGTGTGTGAAATTCAGCACAGTATCAGCCGAGTTGACTCTAATTTCCACATTATTTACTTGCTGACGTTTGTGAATAACAGTGGCTAGTTGGCAGAACTCTTTTTACACACCAGTAGAGTGTTTATCAGAGCGGAGCCCTGAATGTGACGTCACCCGTCATCTCGTCTCTGTAAACAATGGATGTTGCGCAGCATTTATTATGACGTCATTATATAGACTCTCTCTCAGCAACCCCCCCCCCCCTTGGACTGACTTCCCGCGTCCCTGGTGTTACCCCCTATGTTTGATTCGATACTTTTCGACAGTGTTACCCCTTATGGGTTTTTCATGACCACAGATAAAAAACGACAGTTTTTTTTACGTTGCATTTGATAAAAACTATTTTTTTTATGTTTTTTTCCCATGATGACTGATGAAAAACAACAGTGTTACTCCTTATATTTTATTTGACAAAGACAACAGTGTTACCCCTTGTGTTTTTTTTCATGACGACCAATAAAAAACAAGTGTTACCCCTTATGTTTTTATTCATGACGACCAATAAAAAACAACAGTCTTACCCCTTATGTTTTTTTTTTCATGACGACCAATAAAAACGACAGTGTTACCCCTTATGTTTTTTTTCATGACGCCTAATAAAAAACGACAGTGTTACCCCTTATGTTGTTTTTCATGACGACCAATAAAAAACAAGTGTTACCCCTTATGTTTTTTTTCATGACGACCAATAAAAAACAACAGTGTTACCCCTTATGTTTTTTTTCATGACGACCAATAAAAAACAACAGTGTTACCCCTTATGTTTTTTTTCATGACGACCAATAAAAACGACAGTGTTACCCCTTATGTTGTTTTTCATGACGACCAATAAAAAACAAGTGTTACCCCTTATGTTTTTTTTCATGACGACCAATAAAAAACAGCAGTGTTACCCCTTGTGTTTTTTTTCATGACGACCAATAAAAACGACAGTGTTACCCCTTATGTTTTTTTTCATGACGACCAATAAAAAACGACAGTGTTACCCCTTATGTTGTTTTTCATGACGACCAATAAAAAACAAGTGTTACCCCTTATGTTTTTTTTCATGACGACCAATAAAAAACAACAATGTTACCCCTTATGTTTTTTTTCATGACGACCAATAAAAAACAGCAGTGTTACCCCTTATGTTTTTTTTCATGACGACCAAAAAAAACGACAGTGTTACCCCTTATGTTGTTTTTCATGACGACCAATAAAAAACAAGTGTTACCCCTTATGTTTTTTTTCATGACGACCAATAAAAAACAACAGTGTTACCCCTTATGTTTTTTTTCATGACGACCAATAAAAAACAACAGTGTTACCCCTTATGTTTTTTTTCATGACGACCAATAAAAAACAGCAGTGTTACCCCTTATGTTTTTTTTCATGACGACCAATAAAAACGACAGTGTTACCCCTTATGTTGTTTTTCATGACGACCAATAAAAAACAAGTGTTACCCCTTATGTTTTTTTTCATGACGACCAATAAAAAACAGCAGTGTTACCCCTTGTGTTTTTTTTCATGACGACCAATAAAAACGACAGTGTTACCCCTTATGTTTTTTTTCATGACGACCAATAAAAAACGACAGTGTTACCCCTTATGTTGTTTTTCATGACGACCAATAAAAAACAAGTGTTACCCCTTATGTTTTTTTTCATGACGACCAATAAAAAACAACAATGTTACCCCTTATGTTTTTTTTCATGACGACCAATAAAAAACAGCAGTGTTACCCCTTATGTTTTTTTTCATGACGACCCAAAAAAACGACAGTGTTACCCCTTATGTTTTTTTTCATGACGACCAATAAAAAACAACAGTGTTACCCCTTATGTTTTTTTTCATGACGACCAATAAAAAACAACAGTGTTACCCCTTATGTTTTTTTTCATGACGACCAATAAAAAACAGCAGTGTTACCCCTTATGTTTTTTTTCATGACGACCAATAAAAACGACAGTGTTAGCCCTTATGTTTTTTTTCATGACGACCAATAAAAAACGACAGTGTTACCCCTTATGTTGTTTTTCATGACGACCAATAAAAAACAAGTGTTACCCCTTATGTTTTTTTTCATGACCACCAATTAAAAACAACAGTTACCCCTCATGTTTTATTTGATAAATATCGACAGTGTTTATTTCATGACGGCCGATAAAAAACGACAGTTACCCCTCATGTTTTTTCCATGTCGACCAATAAGAAACATCAGTGGTAGCCCAGTCAACGTTTTTGCAGGGATACAAACTTGAGCTGTTTAGAGAGTTATCCTCCGAACTTATCAATGCACCATCAAGACAACACAAGGGTTATACTTGACTTTATAATTCGCATGAAATAGTGATATGAGTCTTCCAACAGAGGTCATCAACCGGACTTGAACCCCAGTCTCCAGGGGGTTAGCTCACAGCTCTCTCCACTTCCCACTGAGATTTTTAGTTTCATTATGTCTGTGGTTATATATGACATGATAGCATTACGTTTAAAATTAAAGATATTGTGTTTTCCACAGAAATTTAGCCGAGGTCTCCAGTGGGTTAGGCAGAGTGCACTCCACTGCACCACTGAGGCGATGACGATACACAATAATCAATCGTCAACAAAGAGGATATACATGACATTAAAATGTATGTGTGTATTTCTATTATTTCCCTTATGTTTTTTTTCGTGACGACCAATAAAAAACGACCGTGTTACCCCTTGTTTTTTTCATGATGACTGATAAAAAACGACAGTGTTACCCCTTATATTTTATTTGACAAAGACAACAGTGTTACCCCTTATGTTTTTTTCATGACGACCAATAAAAAACAGCAGTCTTACCCCTTATGTTTTTTTTCATGACGACCAATAAAAACGACAGTGTTACCTCTTATGTTTTTTTTCATGACGACCAATAAAAAACGACAGTGTTACCCCTTATGTTTTTTTTCATGACGACCAATAAAAACAACAGTGTTACCCCTTATGTTTTTTTTCATGACGACCAATAAAAAACGACAGTGTTACCCCTTGTGTTTCATTTGATAAAAACGACAGTGTTACCCCTTGTGTTTTTTTTCATGACGACCAAAGAAAAACAACTGTGTCACCCCCTATGTTTTATTTGATAAATATCAACAGTGTATTCCCCTTATATTTTTTTCAGGACGGCCGATAAAAAACGACAGTTACCCCTCATGTTTTTTCCATGTTGACCAATAAAAAACAACAGCACCCGTGTCGACGTTATTGCAGGGACACGAACATGAGCTGTTTAGAGTGTTAACCTCCGAATTTAACAATGCCCCATCAAGACACCGATTAAAGTCATCACAAAGGTTATACTTGACTTTATTATTCGAATGAAATAGAGAAAAGAATCTTCCAACAGAGGTCATCAACCGGACTTGAACCCCGGTCACCAGGGGGTTAGGCAGAGTGCACCCCACTGCACCACTGAGGCGATGACAATACACAATAATCAATCATCAATAAAGAGGATATACATGACATTAAAATGTATGTGTGTATTTCCCTTATGTTTTTTTTCACGACGACCAATAATAAACAACAGTGTTACCCCCTTTATGTTTTTTTTCATGACGACCAATAAAAAACAACAGTGTTACCCCTTATGTTTTTTTTCATGACGACCGATAAAAAACAACAGTGTTACCCCTTATGTTTTTTTCATGACGACCAATAAAAAACAACAGTGTTACCCCTTACGTTTTTTTCATGACGACCAATAAAAAACAACAGTGTTACCCCTTATGTTTTTTTCATGACGACCAATAAAAAACAACAGTGTTACCCCTTACGTTTTTTTCATGACGACCAATAAAAAACAACAGTGTTACCCCTTATGTTTTTTTTCATGACGACCAATAAAAAACAACAGTGTTACCCCTTATGTTTTTTTTCATGACGACCAATAAAAAACAACAGTGTTACCCAGGGACGCGGGAAGTGGGGGTGCTTAGGGTGCTGCAGCGGCCCCTGGCTGTAACTGCAAGTGAGAAGGTTTTCTGAACAAATCAATACTTTTTTTTTTTGTATAATTTTATCATACAACATGATTTTTCATTAAATTATTGACATCCACCCTTTTTATGATATTTAACGTATCATCGGTACTATGCTGATTTTACATAAGCATGTTGGTGTTCAACATCTGTTGTAGTGAACATTTTAAAACTGGTGTAAAATGTTGCTGCCATATTAATAGACACGTTGAATGTTATCGTTTTGATTCTGGAATCCCGCACGTAAACTGGTTGGCAAAAAAAGAGCAAAGACGGGCGGTTCACTTGACGGAGAAACCGCCACTTTCCTCATATCAGACAACTCGTAACTCTGGATGAAAATGAAGGCTTTCTATTATGTCACTTTTCTTTGTAAACCTTTAGAAATAACCTCCTGAATCCTTGTTATAACTCTGTGTATAGCCTAATCCCGGACCGCAACAGCTTGTCGGCATGTTGTTAGTGTGTGAAATTCAGCACAGTATCAGCCGAGTTGACTCTAATTTCCACATTGTTTACTTGCTAACGTTTGTGAATAACAGTGGCTAGTTGGCAGAACTCTTTTTACACACCAGTAGAGTGTTTATCAGAGCGGATCCCTGAATGTGACGTCACCCGTCATCTCGTCTCTGTAAACAACGGATGTTGCGCAGCATTTATTATGACGTCATTATATAGATTCTCTCTCAGCACCCCCCCCTCGGACTGACTTCCCGCGTCCCTGTAGGTGAGGGCAGATTCCAGACTCAGATTTCTACAAAAAGTAGCCTAGACTATTTCATAATATGTCAACATTATTAGCGTTTTTATTTATTATAGTTTTATTATGTTAAAGTTTACTTTACATTCCCATTACGTTTTTGTTGGTAATTATAGCACAAAATGCATCCGCCATTAATGTCCCACGACCACTAGGGGGCAACAAAGAAATGACCAAACGACCAGCTAACAGGAACGCACCACTAAATTAACAACAGACACAATTAGTGGGAGGAGGAAACAGTCCTCCCCTTGCTGGAAACTGTGTGTGTGTGTGGGGGGGGAGGGCTTTGTTGACATGACTTTGTTGCTGATTCCGAATATTAATGTGTCTTATCTTTCCTGGGGAGTCAAAGTGAATAGAGGGGAGGTAGTCCTGTCCAACCAATTTGAAGGCCAGCAAAGTAACTGGGATGAGAGGTCTGCAGCTTAAGCTGTCTGGTCCCCCCTAGACTGATCAGATGAACACCTTTCTAAGGTGAGTCTTTGGAGGCTTAGGCCCAAATCAATTTCTACCCCTTACCCTTACCCATCCCCCTTGTTTTGAAGGGGGAAGGGGGAAGGGGTAGAAATGGATTGGGCCTAAGGCCCAATCCCATTTCTACCCCTTACCCCTTCCCCCTCCCCCTTCAAAACAAGGGGGAGGGGGAAGGGGTAGAAATGGGATTGGGCCTTAATGTAACTGTGAGAGATGGACTGCTGAGAGTTAGTCTGAGGATATGCATCTGCTGGACTGAGCTGAGAGACCTTCCTTCTGTTGGTGAGCCTCACAAGGCCGTGAAACACAAGGCTGTCAGTGAACCAGTGTCTCTATGAATAGAGTGGGACTGGTTCTCGACCTTTGATCGGTTTCAATACCTTTTAAAAAATAATGACAGCACTGCGATAAGGACTATTCTTTTTAGATCCGTCATCTGTAATAAATCACCTTAATTATTTTACAAGAACTCATATTTAAGTTATAAAGTTGGGCCTTTGAATCGCATTATATTGGCTGCAATACAAACGCATTACTCCGGTCAACTCATAACTAAACTAGATGGTATCTAATCTAGATGACTAGAGGATAACTCAACTAAAGGATTACGATACTAGATGTTATTAAACTAGATGAATAGAGGATAACTAAAGTAGATGGTTGCTAAAGGGCTCAGTGGTAGATTTGATCAACAGGTCTCTTACAACTATATTCTAGAAATGAAAAACAAAACAAGTACGATACCACAAGACATGCAACTGGGTGTCAGGAATCGAGTGTTCCCATTTAAAACGATATGTAGCTCATTATAAAGACTTGCCTATGACTGCATATTTGACCAAAGACCTGGTGTCATGCGGAGGACGTCAAAAGATTCCTGAATCTCATAGGAAAGCCAAGATGTGTTTGATATATTGGATGAGTGAGGTTGGCTAGGATCGAAACAACCAGAGGAACGTCCATTCTGTGATCGAAAACACTCACATAAACCGTGTGATCAGCATTCACTTTATTTACCAGCTTAGAAGTCGAATAAATAAAGTAGTACTCATACAAAACTGAATATACAGTTCAAACATTAACATGAAGAACAGCAAATTATTGACTTGAGCATGTTTCAAATATTAGTTAAATAAGTCTACTTTTAACATTTAAAAAAGACAAAAGGAAGGGAAAAAGACCCACAGCAGTTGAAAAGATTAATTGAGAAACAATGATTCAAAGTGTTCAAACTCTGGCTAAGTGACCTGACTCAAGTCAGGATTAGAAAAATAGACGTCTTACAAAAAGCACAAATCAATTGATCAAATGCCGAATATAATACTTCTTTGTTTCGATCACATTCATTCATTCCTAGATCCCTAGATAAAACCTCAAGACTATCTGATGATAAGCAACCTTCTAGAAGCACTTCATGTATCCGGATGAGGACAGCAAAGGGCTGAAGCTGCACAAACAGCCTCAAAGCTGTGGGTGTCAGGGTGCTGAGGGTGTCAGGTTGTTGAGGGTGTCGGGGTGCTCAGTCCTCCCTGACCGTCACCCTC
Organism: Gadus macrocephalus; assembly: GCF_031168955.1. Classification (NCBI taxonomy): domain Eukaryota; kingdom Metazoa; phylum Chordata; class Actinopteri; order Gadiformes; family Gadidae; genus Gadus; species Gadus macrocephalus. The sequence continues at coordinate 4,167,071 of NC_082394.1, forward strand.
ACCCGGTGCCAGGCGTTGCTCAGCACGCCTCTCAAGTTCCAGATGGGCGCCACCGAGTCGGGCTGCATGTTGTAGCTGTTGTCCACCGCCTTGCACACGATCTCCACCTGCTGCTCCCCGGGGGGCAGCGGCGCCACCACCTCCCACAGCTTCCAGGCCCAGGCGCGGCCCGGCAGCGGCGGCGGCGGCGGGGCCTCCCCCTGCTCCTCCCCCTGCTCCTCCCCCTCCCTCAGTCGCGCCACCTGCCACGTCTTCCCCCCGTCCAGCGACACGTCCACGCGCACCACCTCCCGCCCGCCGCCGCTCCAGGCGTAGCCGCGCACCGTCACCTCCCCGTCGGCGTCGCGCTCCAGCACCGCCCCGTCGGCGGGCTGCGTGATGGCCGACTGCACCGGCAGCTCCTGGATGGCGGGGGCCGACTTGAAGTCCACCGTGTCCCAGTCCGTGCCCGGCGAGAAGCCCTTGTAGTCGTTCTGCTGCCAGTGGCTGGCGCTCTCCTCCCGGCTGACGATCACCTTGCCCAGCCACTTGACGTTGCGGGCGCCCACGGTGCCGGGCACGACCACGCGCAGCGGGTAGCCGTGGTCGGCCGGCAGGTCCTCGCCGTTCATCTGGTACGCCAGCAGCACGTCGCCCTCCTCGCTCAGCGCCTTGTTCAGCGGGATGGACGCGCCGTAGGTGGTGCCCGACGCGTCCGCATCCAGGCCTTCGAACTGCACGTGGCGGGCCCCCCCGCCGGCCGCCTCGGGGCCCCAGCCCCCCTCGCGCAGCACGTCCCTGAGCAGGGCGCCGCTCCAGGTGGCGTTGCTGATGGCGGCGATGCCCCAGTTCAGCCCCTTCACCTGCTTCACGGCGTTCATCTCAGAGCGGCGGTTGCCGGCGCACTGCAGCGTGGCCGTCACCGTGTGCTTCGGGAAGCGGCTCTTGAGGTCCGCCAGCGAGAGGCTCAGGGGCCGCGGGAGGCCCTCCACGCGCAGCCGGTACGACGCGGGGTCCACGCGCGGCACGGGGAGGTGGTTCCGCTTGAAGAAGATGGCGGAGGGCGTGATGTAGCTGTCGCCCAGCAGCTCGGGCGGCGGCTCGGCGTTGAAGGGCTTGGCGCTGTTGACCCGCAGGACGGGGTGGCGCTGGGGGTCCCCGGAGTAGGGGTCCGACGGCTCCACCGCCCGCTGGCGCGCCTGGTCCTCAGGGTCCAGCTCCCCCACCTCGAGAGAGAGAGAGAGAGAGAGAGAGAGAGAGAGAGAGAGAGAGAGAGAGAGAGAGAGAGAGAGAGAGAGAGAGAGAGAGAGAGAGAGAGAGAGAGAGAGAGAGAGAGAGAGAGAGAGAGAGAGAGAGAGAGAGAGAGAGAGAGAGAGAGAGAGAGAGAGAGAGAGAGAGGAGAGAGAGGAGAGAGAGAGATCCACAGCAAGGTGGATCATCACAGACTATCATTCAAACGACACTTTACTCCTGACCCCAGGTGGTAATAAGAATATAATAGACTTATATAGCGCTTTTCTAAATACTCAAGACGCTTTACAGAGTGAACATAGAGTAGAATTATTTAATAAGAACGTATAGAAGTAGTAGAAATATAAAAGGAGGTAGGAAGGGAAGGAGGTGGGAGAGGTGGAAGGTGTGTTTTGAGGGCCTGTTTAAACGAAGGGAGAGCGTTGGGTGTGTTGCTGTGTTAAGGTAGAGCCCTAAGGAGCAGCCCAGTGGAGAACAGGGTCAGAACCCCGGAACCCCGCCCCCTCCGCCCCCTCCGTGCCCACCTTGTACTCCGACAGGATGTCCAGCACGTGGTCCTGGCTGTGGACGGCGTACAGCGCCCAGAAGGGCTCCAGGGCCCCGCCCGCCGCCAGCAGGATCTTGTCCCCCCCGGGGTGCATGGCCACGAACTCGGTGATGTCGTAGACGCCGCCCCGGAAGGTGACCCAGACGCCGGCCTCCAGCGAGCCGTGCTTGGACACCTCAGCCTGGCTGAAGACGGGCGGCGCCGGCTCCATGGGGGCCAACGGCCGCTCCGCCTGGAGGACAGACGGACGCGGGGTTACATCCCATCAAACACTAAGGCCCAATCCCATTCCTACCCCTTACCCTTACCCCTTGGTTGGAAGGGGTAAGGGTAAGGGGGAAGGGGTAGGGGGAAGGGGTAGCCATTCCTTGGTTTGAAGGGGGAAGGGGAAGGGGTAAGGGTAAGGGTAAGGGTAAGGGTGAAGGGGGAAGTGGAAGCGGAAGCGGAAGGGGAAGGGGAAGGGGGAGGGGGAGGGGGAGGGGGAGGGGAAAGGGTGAAGGGGGAAGGGGTAGGGGGAAGGGGAAGCGGAAGGGGAAGGGGAAGGGGAAGGGGGAGGGGAAGGGGGAGGGGGAGGGGAAGGGGTAGGAATGGGATTGGGCCTAAACCAATCGGAGAGTCGCTGGATCTATAAACTAGATGCTATGGCCTTCCCAGGATTGAATGGCTCTATTGAAATGGCGGTCTACCTTCAGAGTAGAGGAGCTGTTTGTGACTGGTTAAATGATTTTGATTGTAATGCTATGATTGTTATTCAACACCGGATCCATTCTATGTTTGTCATGGATATGTATGTATTTTGTGATCGTATTACTTGATTTATGCTGCATTATGAGTAATTGGTTGACTCAGCCTACTCCAGCTGTAGAGAGTTTACTAATCGCTATGACTTGATATTACTGCTGGTACACCTTGTTTATTATTCATGGCCTGATGAAGGCCTACGATGGCCGAAACATGTTGGTAACTTTTTTAGAATTATATTATGAATTAGCCTATTTCTTAAAGCTTTTTTAACTTTAAGAAGAGTGCCTTGGTCAGCTTATCTTTTTAGAAACTATGTTTTTGTATACCAAAGAGCACCTTCGCACTAACTGATTCAGAGTGTCGAGGTGTCCCTGAGCAAGACACCTCACCCCAACTGCTCCTGACGAGCTGGCTGTCGCCACATCGGTGAATGTGAGGAAATATTGTAAAGTGCATTGAGTGGCCACTGGTTCGAAAAGCGCTGTATAAATGCATCTATTTACACGGGCTCTCAAATGAAGAACAACATCTCCTCGAGGTCATGGTCGGGTTATCGTTGTGAACACTAATTATCTCACTAACTATTGCCATAGTTTTCTTGGTAATAGTAAATCATGATCGGTTAAAGTGAGCAGCGCTCAGAAAACGCCTGGGAAGCATAATGTGTGTCATGGATGATGGTGATGAAATGTACACCACTGCTCACTGCATGCTCTGTTTGTACAGTTTACTGCCTGACTAGGGCGATAACATTTTTCTCTTCTATGAACATTTGTCATGCGCCTGTCAGCCTCCTTCCACCCAGTCCCCAAAGTACATGTTTGTACTGGGGACAGTGTTTCCCCTACCATTGTTCAGGCCTGGCGGGCCGCCAGGCCAACGAGCGCCCCCGCCAGGCCAACAACCGGCCAAAAAAAAGAAAAAATATGAAAAAGAGAAAAAAAAAAAGAAAATGAAAAAGAGAAAAAAAAATAATAATAAAATACTGCGGTGCCGCGCGTGCGCAGATGATGCCCCATCATAACGGACAATCTGACAGCATTAAGTTATATCATCATTAGCATGGCACCACCAAAAATTGTATTGTAAATAAAATTAGTTTATTGTTAATAACGTGTTTATTGAATCATTATCAACTTGTGATGGCTAAGCAAGTGTTTTATATGGAAATAACCAACAAATACTCTAGCATCCCGGGAAAAATGTATAACAAATCACACTATCAGCTCTTACCACCGGGCCTAAAAAAAAATTCTAGGGGAAACACTGGGACAATCTTTGACAGAAAGCCCCCCCCCCCCCCCCCCCCCCCCCCCCCCACTCTTACGCACTTATTGTACGTCCTGGCACCTAATGTACGCACTTATTGTATGTTGTACGTCCCTGCACATAAAAAATTGTTCTCGGCATGGTGTAGCATCTTAGCTTAGCTATCTTTGTTGTGTATGGGGAATGGGTTAACCTAGTGATGGTTAGTGCTTGGCCCTTGTTTCTATTAACAGCCTTACTGGACCGACAGCGATATATTGTTGTTTCTCCCTCTTCTGACCAATGTACTTATTGTAAGTCGCCTTGGATAAAAGCGCCTGCTAAAGGCCCTCGATGTAAATGTAAATGGACTGCATTTATATAGCGCTTTTCTGACCATCGGCCACCCAAAGCGCTTTACAATGTTGCCTCACATTCACCATTCACGCACACATTCACACACCGACGGCGGAGTCAACCATGCAAGGCGACAGCCAGCTCGTCGGGAGCTAACAGTCAGGGTTAGGTGCCTTGCTCAAGGACACCTCGACACTCAGCTAGGAGGAGCCGGGGATTGAACCAGCAACCTTCAGGTTACCAGCCAACCCGCTCCACCTCCTGAGCTACTGCCGCCCGATGTACATGTGAAGCTGTGGTTGGAAGCAGGCCGCGGGTCCTACCTTGTGGTGGTGGAGGCCGTAGGCCAGGACGGCGCCGGTCCCAACCAGCAGGCCGGCCAGGGCGGGCCTCCAGCGGGGGTCCTGGGCGGTCTGCCCGTCCTCACCCCCACCACTGCTGCTCCGGCTGCCCCCCCCCACCCCGCACCATGACGGGGCTGGGGAGCCCGCTGGTCTGGCCCTGAGATGAGGACATGAACCGAGTTAGTATCTTAGTACAAATGGTTAACTACAAATGGTTTACTACACAAAGGGGTAAGAGTCAGAGTCTCTCTCTCTCTAAGGTAGAAGACTTCCTCAGACAATGCCTTATCCTTGGGGCTTTGGTTAACTACACAAGGTTCAGTCAGAGTCTCCCTCTCCAAGAAGGCTTCCTCAGCCCAGACCTCAACTCGGTAGCTTTGGTTAACTGGTTAACTTTGGTTAACTAGCTTTTTTATGTTTTCTTTAGCTTTCTGCTAAATCTTAAATACATTGCACTTTCTAAAAAGCTTTTTTAACTTTGCCTTTATTTTCTATTTTAATACTAAAATGCCTTTTTAACTTCCTATTTTACCCATTTCCTTGCATATGTCTTCTTTTACTTATCTATTATTTTATTTTATTGTATGACAATGTTTATATGTGAAGCACTTTGAGTCTGCCTTGTGTATGAAAAGTGCTACATAAATAAAGTTGCCTTGCCTTGCCTAACTACACAAGGTACACTCAGTCTCTCTCTCTAAGGTAGAAGTCTTCCTCAGCCGAGACCTCAACTCTGTAGCTTTGGTTAACTACACAAGGTTCAGTCAGAGTCTCCCTCTCTAAGATAGAAGACTTCCTCAGATGAGACCTTATCTCTGTGGCTCTTCCACCACTGCTGATTAGACAGTCTTATCAGGGAAAGCAGGGCTAGCAGACGAGTGGCGGGCTGATAGCCCATGAAGCAGAAGCCAGCTCATACAGGAGCTGATGATCCAGCTGGCTAATGCTAGATAAAGAGTCACCCGTGAAGAAGGCTGAATCAATTCATCAGAAAAGGTGAATTTAAAAAAGGGAGAAAGCAAAAAAACCTGCGTGGGTCATGAATTCCCTTGACAAGTCCTGTGCGATTCTAAAATCAACGCTTCTAAAATTCCCTCTATTGGCCGGTGAGTGAGTCACCGGCCAATAGAGGGAATGAATGAGAAAACATTTAAATTTGACAACCCTTGCCTCGTAACACACGCTCCAATAAAGGAGGCACACTTGGTGGATTGCCCGCCTACCGTTGCGCCTGGGCAGGACTCAGCCCTGCAGTGAGCCGTCTGCACCGTCGCAGCAGCAGCATCGCATCGACGTCCTGCCGAGAGATAAAGAGGTTCACCGTTAGACACAGTGTACTGGGGGGCAGAGAGAGAGAGAGAGGGCATACCCATCCCTCGGGTTCACGTGCTGTCCCCCTTCGGAGATCCACGGGGGTCACGTCTTCAGACCAGCAGTGCGTGGGGCAGGGAGGGGATCAGGAGGAGGAAGAAGGTTCCAGAGCAGGTTACTGGACGCCTCATTTATTTGCCAGTCGTTAAAACATTCCAGAGGTTGTAAAGCACCAAAGGTTGGTGCTTTACACCAGCACAGCGTCTTAACCACCTCCAGTCGGCCACACAGAGGGAACAGTGACAGGACGTCCCACAGAGGGTACAGTGACAGGTTGTTGTATGTGGAAACAAGCTGGGGTGAAGTCGTGTAAATAGGCTCTAGTTTTCTTGTGAGGGATAGGGCCACCACTACAACTAAGGCATGATAGACATTAAGACCTGCCCTTATACGATACGATACTTTGATTAAAAGGACTGTAACATAACATAATTTAGAGTTCTAATGATTTATATGTCATGCCTAGACATGGCAAGTAACATTTTGTCATTTCGATAGCGAAACTATGTGAAAGGGTTCAACAATATAAAAAAGTACATTTGACTAAATTAGTTATTATAATACAATAATTATAGTGTGCATGATTTGCCAGTTTATGCTGAATACATTTTGAATCACAATTACAGAATTCCAAAATACAGGCCAATTCATATTTAAACAGAACATTATTTTAAATGTTGCGTTCATTGTATTATTTATTTATATGTATGTGACCAATTTTACCCAGCTACCCATTAACCCCATTCAGTGGAACATTAAGCACGTTTACCACAGAAGCTCTGATGGTTTAATGATGACAGCCCCATTATCAGCAGATCGGTTTCCAATAATCAGTCAATGGAGCTGTAAATGGATAACGACGTCCCACCTCAGTCCTTATGTAATATACACCTTTGTGATTCTAGTGGTTCCTTCATAATTCAGTCGGGCGTCTGTTCCTTGTCACGCAGATGTTAATATTTTGCCTACTTTCACTATACAAACAAGAGTAAGGAGCAACGCATAATTTTTAGTAAGTCAATTTCCCAATGCAAATCGCTAGGTCATAGGTTGGACCTTACGGTCTTCCTCCTGGTTGATTTGCTCAAGCACTAGTCAGCTACTATTATACTGCACTACTGTATTATAACCTACATTTCTTTATACCACCAGCTCGTGGTGTTTAGAACAACAGTCAGCAGTCGACTAGAAGAAGAAGCAGTCGACTGAGTGGAATATATATGAAGTCCCTTAGATGTTAACACATAAATCCATTTGATGAAGAGGGTGGTAGGCCTGTTCATAGTCCTTCCTGTAATGGTAGGACCATTCGGTATTTTTAACTCCCAGTAGGACTGTTCTCTCCATTTAACTCTCAGTAGGACTGTCCTCTCCGTTCCCAGTATTTCGACACTTTCCGAAGGTTTGGTTGCATGAATGCATGTCATTCATACGCTTGATTGGTCATATTCGGTACTAACTAAATCGTCCAAACTATGTTTCAGAAGATGACATTTTCATTTTCTAACTCAACTTATAGGTTTCGAAATTGATGGAATTTTTGCGTAGTCCGAGGACCAAACAAACCTCTCCGTTCCCAGTATTTCGAAACTTTCCGAAGGTTTGGTTGCATGAATGCATGTCATTCATACGCTTGATTGGCCATATTCGGTACAAACTAAATCGTCCAAACTATGTTTCAGAAGATGTCATTTTCATTTTCTAACTCAACTTATAGGTTTCGAAACTGTTGGCATTTTTGCGTAGTCCGAGGACAAAACAAACGCCCAGATCAGTCCTGCAGACATATGGACAAATACTGAACTAGTTGCACCTATTTGAACCAAGTCCAGCCACAAGCATTGTGCAGGTAAACATAACGGACAATGGCGCATGCACTCACAATATTAGTGATAAGTCACTTTCATTGCCTGCTAATTCCCGGATTTGTGCTGCTACCGCTGGTATTGTGCAACACTTCATCTGACAGGTCAATGACCCTATATGATGATAACAACTAAACACAACTCAATATTAGCTTTTTTTTTTAAATCCAAACAAAAGACATCACTGACCTTTATCTCCTAAAAACGCGTGTTGACAGGATAACTCGGACCCAGTGATGCTATCCACGATGCACAGATTAGAGCAGAAGGTTTAACAACACCCAGCCTCTTGCTGGAAACCAGAAGCTGCTGAAACACGTGGACAAACACGTTCAAGACCGACACGACGCTCCTGTTAAACAATTTACTACCGGCTCACAAAAAGAGCAGCTGGACAGAAGGGACGTTCAAGACCGCTACGACGCTACTGTTTACTGTTCAGTACGTAATCGCACCAACTGCAGGTCGACGCCCATGTTTTGGACCAATAGGAATTATCTGGTCAGTCGCGCAGCAATAGCATGTACACAATTATAACCAGGAATAGCATCTCCTGCTCATGTTTCTAATCGTCATCTATTTTGAACCAACTGCCCGATTGCAATGCTTTTATTTCCAATATCAAGTAGGACACCAGGGATCACTGGTGAGACTTCCGTAGATGTTCCAAGTTTGACCATCCAGATATTCACTTTTCAGTTCAGTAATGAATACAATTCTGCAGAGAAATAGATCATCTCGCGAGATCTGGATGGTATCTATTCCCCCCTCCCCCCCCACGGGGGCCAGGCACCATCCGACACTGATGACCCCTGAGTGAGTCTTCAAGACATTAGGACTAGTGTCAGGTGTGAAATCACGTCAGCAGCTCAACATAAAGTAGTTTTCGCTTCAACATGCACACGTTTTGTATAGCAAACGCTTGGATAAGTCTGTATGGATCGGTATTCCTTGGGTGTCTTGAAAGGCGCCTCTAAATTAAATGTATTATTATTATTATTCTATTTTCTTCATTTTGAAAACTTCCCATACTTTGACCATTCCAAATACCTTTTGGAGTCGTACTTTGAAACGTCATCACTTTGTATGTTGTTCATTGTTCAAACACCGGCGTCTACGCTTATCAAAAAAATATCAATATTGACGCTAGCAACACCGGCAAATCCTGCCACAGCCCAGAAGATGAACATGATGACTTGATGAGAGTACATATAATTTTTAGCTGGATCATTTCAGTGCAAACAAGAGTAAGCAAATAGAGCAGAAAACTCATGAAGCGTACCCATTTACAAACATACTTAACATACTGCTTTGCAGCACTATTCCGTGGCCATATTTCAAAAAGGCAAGCTAGCACATTTATTTTGCAAGTTGAGACCACAACATTGTGTCAAGTTTAAATACAATTTAATATCCAGAAAAAAACAATACAGAAAAAAAGACTACAGTTAAATCGTGGTAGTAAGAAACATGTCTCTCTCTCGCTCCCGGAGGTTAGGTGAGCATGAGCATCACAAGAGGTCCGTAAGATGCTCAATGCAGATACAAGTTCTTGATGGTCTTCATCAAGGCTCCTGCGACCGAACGGCTTCCGCGTGTAGTTTCAGTCCAAACCTGTAGAGGTCACTGCTGAGTCATCTTGGCCGCCTCCGCTTTGATGAGTGAAATGAGTTCGAGGTTGATGAGGAAGACGAATCGCAACCCTGCAATCTGAACGACACAAACACGTTGTTCAAGTTTCAGCAGACTAATGGATGAGGTGTTTGTTTCAGACGGTAAAGGCGCGTTACCCACTTCCACCACAGAGTTGTTGTTAAGTTTCCACTTGTTGCCGGACAGAACTGGTCTGCCATCGATGTAGATCGGACGACGACCCTCGTTGGCGATGAAGAAATCACCATTATTCTTCAGCTTAATAATTCCTGTAGGTATTTCAGATATAGATACAGAAGGGAAGTCAGAGATTGTGGGCAATAAAAAGGGACATTCCTGGGGAAGGCAATTGATAGGCGCAGCGATATACTGATAAATAACCAATGTTTACTTATGGGTGACTTTCTATGCATGAGCACAGAAGACTTTCCAGACCGTCCAGTTGAATAAGAAAATAAAACATATTTCATGTAGCAGCCTTATACAAGACATATAATAGTGTGGATGGGGGATAAAAAACAGGTCATATGAAACTAGGATCATAATGATGTAATAAGAAGAGCCTAATGAAATTCAATACAAATCAAATAGCATAAGGAAAATCTAAAAAAACAGTGCATGAGAACAGGGAATATTTATGGGAAAAGGAATAAAAAATGCATAAGAAAACCCAATAAAATGTAATGAAATGACAGGAAGCAGAACGAGGAGGGTATTTTCGTATTTAGCCCCGTCACTGCGGAGGATCACCTTGTTTCCTGGAGATCTTCCAGGCGGGCCCCTCTAGCGACAGGTCAACGTCGATCTGTTTGTCCTTGGTGGCTCTCCCCAGGGTGATCTGGCCCACAGACAGACGACACGTTAATCTAAACATTGTTTTCCTCAATGTAGTCCATGTGCTGTTCGTTCTCCATGTTTTAGTCCTGTGCCGTTTCTCCCTTTCCATCTAAAAAGGGCCACAATTGAAACCAGCCTTTGGGCTTTATTTTATTTATTTTTTAAATTGTGGTTCAATAAAGTTTTCAATCAATCAATCAGACGTTACCTTTACATTTAGGGCATTTAGCAGAAGCTTTTATCCAAAGCGACTGACAACGGTTAATGGACACATTCACACCGACAGCGGAGTCGACCATGCAAGGCGACAGCCAGCTCGTCGGGAGCAGTCAGGGTGAGGCTACCAACCAACCTTCCGGTTAGCAGCCCACCCTGCTCTACCTCCTGAGCTAAGCCGACCCGTTACCCAGGCAGGCGGAGCCTCAGGCCCACTGCGTGGAGGCGGCCGTGCGCCGGGTGTGCTTACCTCTCTGGACCTCATGAGGTAGCGCACCATGCGGCCCCGCAGCGCAGCCAGGGTCTGGTTGTCGAAGTCCGGGACGTTCATTCCTGAGGAGAACCACAGGAGGAAGAAGCTCGTCTCTCCACTAGGGCTGGGTGATTCGGCATAAAAATTAAATCTCCGATCTTTTCCAAACCAAACCTGATGATTGATTTTGATCGATTATTTTCTATAAGTGAAAAGAATATAGATTTTTTGAGTTTTGATTTTTTTTTTGAGGAATAACAATGATTAACAAAGCCCAATAAATAACACATCTCCCACGCTTCTGCATGCCTCAGTTTAAAATCGATTGAATCGTCCCGCTCCACTCTCCACGTCCAATAAACGGGGGTACAGGGAGGCGGTAAACAGGGGCCTACTGACCGGTGATGCTGTCCACCAGAACCTGCCAGCGGGGCAACTCCTGCTCCAACTGGCGGATCTCCCGCTTCTGGTGCCGGTCGGAGATCATCAGCTCTGAGGGAACAAACAGAGCCATGAAGGGGCGGGCCACAGACCTGCTGCTGGACAGCCCGTAATAGGCTGATCCAGGAAGATAACGTCACCTCATAGAGGGCAGTAGCCAATCGAAGATCACATTAAGATGAATGCTTACCATGCTCCAACACCTCGTCCCTGCTGTCCCTGTGTCAAACACAGAACGCAGAACGCATGATACTCAACTCACCACGGAACAGTTCTCACCAGAGCAACACTAAAGGGATTTAAGGAGGGGGGTGGTTCCCTTACTTTAGTTTGGCCTCATCGACCATCTGCTCAGCGTCAGAGAAGTTGAGGACCTGGTCCCCCTTCGGTAGGGGCTGGACTGCAACACACCACCATTATACATGAGTTTATTAGGCTGGTTTCCTCGCCTCCATTCATTCACTCACACTGCCCTGACTGGACAGCCTCATTTACTTCATGATCCATTAATTCTCTAAATATGTAGTACATCTGATCAGTTGTACTTCCACTAAATCGGTGAAACACATCTATGCCACAAATCCGAAACATGAATCACGTTTTGAAACCTTAACAGCGGAACCGCTGCCGAGACCAGACCGTCACAGAGAGTGAGGACCAGGTGATACTAGTCCAGTTCTAAGGAGAAGACCCACCACTCTGGTCCTCCAGGAGGTAGTACTGCTTGAGCAGCTGCCAGTGGACCAGCAGGCTCTTGGGGGTCCTGGAGGGATGGAACACGCTGGGGTATTTGCTCAGAAGCTCTTGGAACACCTCCAGCTTCGGCTGACTGGTCTGTAAGGTGGAAGAGACACAAAGTCATCTCTTGTTTTGACTCTGGGATATGACCAAGAAATGTAAACAGATTTGCATTTTATCACAGTATATATAAAAAAAACACTAAATAACAGTATAATATTAGAATCATAACACCAGTGTGATATTGTGGTGATCCATCCATGCTGTACATTCACATCCGCAGGGTACATTCACACAGTCATCTCAAGTGGCGGACTGCCATGTTGGTTTACATGAGACAATGGCGCCCCTTAGTGTTGCATTACATGCACTTTCAAGGTGTTGTATTATACCCTACATGCAAGTCATCAGCCTCCCATCAGCCTTAACAAGTGTAATGTTCAATGTTAGCCAGCAGTTTGTTGATCATGAACAACATGTCATATAAGACACTGAGTTTGTCATGAAGATAGGAAGAGCACTATGATTATCACTGCACAGGGTCCAAAAAAATGATTCAATCCACAAGTATCATTCCCTCCACGGATCTTTCCGGTGTTTACCGAGCCGATCTTTGCCATCAGGGCCTCCTCCGCCTGGCTGAAGAGGGCCTTGCTCTGGATGGCAGCGATGGTCTCCGGGTGGAGCTGGCGCATGGCCTGCCACGCCAGCCTGGGGTGGGGGCGACAGGAAGGAGAAGGGTTAGGTGACGAGGAGACCAGAAGGAGTACAAAGGGAGAGAGAGACATGCAGGGAGCGGTTTGGAGACTCGTCTTACTTTGAGATGACCGGGTCGTAGAGCAGAGCGTACCATCGCTCCTTGATCTCCCGGAAGGTGAAACGACAGCTGAACTTCACCCCCAGGTGGACCGAGGTGAGGTCTGTGGTCTGCAGGACGCAGAAGAACCCATATGCAATCAGACTCATAAGAACCCATACGCATGCACCAGACTAATCTCACCTGTAGGACAGCAGAACTCACCTGTAAAACAGCGTTGATGAGGAGGAGGTCGTCGGTGGGTTTCCAGCGGCCCAGGTCTTTTGTGATTTGCAGCGGCTGCTTGCTCTTCTTCACCCTCTTGGCGATGGGAGGGGGGGTGACCACCATGGTGAGGGGGGGTGTAAGAGTAGTGCTGGACTTTGTCACCTGAAACGAAGGGTTTGAAATTGGGGGAGAAGCAATCAATCAGAAAAATTCTGAACATCCGTCTTTTAAGTGTATAATTGGAGCGCTGTTGATGTCTCAGTTACCTTCTTTTTCTCATTGGACGAAGGCTCGCTCCCTGAGCAGCGGATTGGCTCTATGACTGGAGGGCCTTTCACTCTGGTTGAGGACTTCACCAGGCTGCTCTCCACCAGCTCATCGTCAAACTTCTTCCTCTTAATGGACCTAAAAAGGGGAACATTGTTTGCATTCATACATAAGTAAATCTGACATGGCTCAATTGTCTAAGACAATGATGTGGTTTTATGCTAGTTTAATTATCCGACACATATGGAAATGAAGGCAATCACACCTGGACGAACTCCTCCGTTTGGGAATCCCACCGCCGAAGGCTTGGGTAGTCGTCCTCTTCAGATCCTTCTTCCCTGCGGGCTCCTCATCCTCCGACCGACTCTGAGCTCCGGCCGCTGCCATCTGCGGGCCTACAGGGCCCCCCGCCTGCATCTAGTCCGACACGGAGGAGGAGGGCACGTCAGATGTCATGGCTGTATGCCAGACTTAATGTATCCTGAATAAACCTTTACTCTAAGGTTCCTAGAGACCCTCTGAACTGACTTCAGAGACGGTGATCATGCAGAAGGTTCTGCACCAGAACGCCAGCAGCACACAGCCGATCCAGTTGGCCCGAGTCACACATGCATGATCTCACACATAAACATATCATGCGTGTGATGCGCCAACAACCGATGATGTGTTCACGTCAACATTGAACATTCCTGTGTGTGTCTGGCCTGGTGTTGTTATTGAGACACAGACACAGCAGGTGTTCGTAGCTACACAGCTAACCACATCTGCATGGTTAACGTTAGTTCAACGTATTTTAGCGTCTGAGCCTGCAGTGTGATGTGGGCACCAGATACAAAGAAACATCTCGAATCCCTCGTTAAGTCAGAACACAGGCTAGCTAGGCTTTACTGTCGTTATTATCATGATACTGGAACTAGCATCAGCTAGCTCCCTTAGCTCGAATATATATTGATTAATCCCGCCAAGTCACTCACCTCGGTTAAATCTTTTTGTAGGCCGACAGATTTCAGTGCATCTAGAGTCGTAGCATCCCAGGCAGTAGCTACGTCTGCTTTATATTAATATAACAACAGGAGAAGCTAAAATGTTTAGCTTTGTTAGCTACAGTTAGCTACGTGTTCTTCTTCTACTGCTTTTGGTTTATTTGGTGACTGGGAGGGATGTGTACCCAACAGAACCCTCTCGCCCCCTGGTGGAGAAACATGGGACTCCACCCTATAGATATCTGAATACTAGGCTAACTAATACGTGTGTGTGTGTGTGTGTGTGTGTGTGTGTGTGTGTGTGTGTGTGTGTGTGTGTGTGTGTGTGTGTGTGTGTGTGTGTATATATATATATATATAGACTGTCTTTTGAACAGTGTACGTATGTAGGCATATTTTTAAGTTGTCAAAGTAAATGTACTACTGCTATACTACCATGACTTTTTTTGCTACTTCTATCACTTGGTATTTTAATTTCTATGTTCGAGGTAGTTAATGATTTGCATGATACAGTAAACATCTTAAGAGAAATGGAGGTTGCATCAATGCTCTGTCTATTTCAAAGTTATTATTTTCCCTCATTATTACAAAGAGGACGAAGGAAGGGCAGACAGACAAAAAGACAAGTTTATCATTATATTATCATATATTAATAAATAGATAAAGAACACTAAATACCAATGGAGATTTTTCTGGGCATATGTTTTTATTAAAAACAATGTGGAACAGAACGAGACATGTATTGCAAGATATTGGTTTGCGGTTGCAAATGAGTGCATTGTAATACAATGCCCAGGTTCCTGGCCGTGCCCTACAGTAACCAGAAACCTCAGCACTATTTCTTAGAAATAAGTGCCTACGTGTCTAAACTGGAGCTTATCAGACTTTCAAGGTGAGCCACCAGGTAAACATGGGGAAAGAGGGTCTTTTCAAAAAGGAATATTAACAGGGGCCCCTCAAAGTAGCACCAACACTTATTTACACAAAAGACTATTTAGTAGAGGATAAAGGTCTGGTAGATTACCATCATGCTACAAGTTTATATAAAACGATTGGATGGCCGTATGAATACACACATTTCCATAATGTTTAACATCATACTAAATACAGACTTCAGATCGTGAAGGTTCAAAAAGGTTTACAAAATAGCACCCACGGTCACTTTGCACATTAGCTTTAGCTTCAATTATTCGAAGGTAGATAAATACATATAAACACATATATACATTTACAGACTATGTAATATATACAGAAAGTCCACTGTGCTGCATTCCGGACTTTTGAAATGCGGAAACAAGTATCATTAAAAGGGATTTGTTTTTCAAGTAACAGCTGCCATTCCTAGAATTACAGTATTTACATACTAGTTAAACACATAAAGGCAATACATTTCTGATAATTCACCATGATCATCTTATAAAAAGACACATTACAACACACACAGCTACATCTGGCCTGATTGAATTACAGAATGCCTCGGCCCATTCTGTCATTTCAAGTGATTGAACGAGTAAATCAGAAGAGCCCCAGAGCCTAAATCTATTGTAGCCATCTGGAGCGAGCAACAAGGAGAAGTCCTCCTCACAGTATTTTTTATCTCTTGGACGGACAAGTCTAGTCTTATCGATTTCCCCGTAGCTGAAGCAGTCAGCTCTAGGGGTCACAGGTCAACAAACTGGAGGTTGACATCCCGGTCGGGGACCAGAAGCGTTCGGGTCATGGGCTTCACGTCTCCTCCTGCTGGGTCTGGCTTCACCTCGAACTCCGTCACAATCTGGAGGAACAAGGAACAACCGTTATTCATTAATGGTGGTGTGACAGAGATGATACTGTGGTTGCATTTCTGAACACGGGGATTACCCATTTAAAGGGCAAACTATAGCATGTTCAACAGATATGATTGGCCTGTAGATAGCTCTATGCTTCATTAATGGAGGGATTCACAATGGAACGAGTTCTATTTACTTTTACATTACTTTTACATTACATTTAGGGCATTTAGAAGACGCTTTTCCAAACTGACTTACAGTAAGCACAATTGTCAGAAGAAAGGGAAACAACCATACAACGCTTTCTGTACACTAAGGATATTCATAGAACCAAGTGCCAAGCACTAACGATTGTTAGGTTACCCCAAACCCCCGAATACAATGAATCCAGGTCCCACATGTTCTGTTATCGGGATTTTCACTAAGCAATTAGCAATAAACAGTATAGTTACTAATTGGAGAGACTGTCAGTACATTTCAGGAAGTACGTGTACTGGGATATGAGTGAATGTTCTGGAACCCGTTTAACGAGAGTGAGAGGAGTGAGTCAACTGACCCGGGCGAGTGCGAGGTAGAGCTCCAGCTCAGCGATGCGTCGACCCACACAGCTGCGCTTCCCGACGCCGAACGGCACAGAGGCGTACGGGTGGTGGCTCTGGTCCCGGCTCAGCCAGCGCCGCGGCTGGAACTCATCCGGGTTCGGGAAGATCGCAGGGTCCCGGGAGGTGGCGAAATGGCACAGCGTGATCAGAGTCTGGGGAGGACAGACGTAGGATTAGAGATCTGCAGCACGATCTTCAGCATGAGTCAATGTCTTGATCTGATCGATTATAATAAAGAAGTGTCAACAAAGTGATTATAATCGTATTGATTTCACATCGCAGCGCCAGGTGAATTTGTGGATGGATGGAAGCTAGCAGATGGAGTATTTTAAATCCCTACAGACAGAACAAAAGATGAGCTTACATTTTTGGGAATGAGGAAGCCTCCAAGCTCGATGTCACCCTCTGTGAGGACCCGGGCGTTGGCCGGGATAACAGGGTACAGCCTGAAGAAACACAAAGGTCATGGTTACCCCTAACCGGTTACAGTCTGAAGCAACCAGTGTGATAGTTATAGTATGTTGACGGTATGAACTCAGAGCTGGTGAGTAATAGTGATCACTGGTTGGTTACAGTGTGAACTCAGAGCTGGTGAATAGTGATCACTGGTTGGTTACAGTGTGAACTCAGAGCAGGTGAATAATAGTGATCACTGGTTGGTTACAGTGTGAACTCAGAGCTGGTCGAGGTTAGGTTATGGTTATGGTTGAGTTGTGGTTCTTCGTACCGGTGGGCCTCTTTGACGGTGGCCTTCAGGAGGGGCATGCGAGCCACGTCCGCAGCCTCGGGTATTTTACGATCTCCGAGGACGGACAGCACCTCCTCTCGAAGGGACGCCTGCAACTCAGGGTGGCGGGACAGCTCGTACAGCGACCAGGACAGGGTGCTGGAGATCTAGGAGGAAGGACCAGGGAGCGATTAACATCTCCGCCCACAGTGTCAGTGGGAATGGGCCAGATGTTTCTAGGAAGCTGAATATTAAGAGGTTTCTAGTTGATATTTAGAGGTTTCTAGTTAATACTTAGAGGTTTTCTAGTTAATATTAAAATGGTTCAAGTTAGCTGAGTATAAAGATGTTTCTAGTTGATATTAAGTTGTTTCTAGTTAAAATGTCAATGTTTCTATGTAATATTTTGATGTTTCTAGTTAATATTTAGATTATTCCTTATTAGCTGTATATTTAGATGTTTCCAATTAGCTGATATTTACATGTTTCTAGTTGAATATTGAATTGTTTCTATTCAACTGAATATTTCAATGTTTCTAGTTAGCTGAATATTTCCAGCCGGCTGAACATTGAGATGTTTTAACAGTATAGACAGAGGATTCAGGGTTCTTACGGTGTCCACCCCAGCCAGGAGGAGCTCGGTCACGTTGCTGTAGACGGTCTTCATGGGCAGACCGGCCTGGGTCAGGTAGTAGGTGAGGTAGTTCCCCTCCACCTTCTCCCCACGAGCCATGTTCGCTGCATCCTTCTGCAGACGCTCGTCGATGTGACCTTTGGCTACAGCGAAAACATGCAAAGGGGACAGGTCAGTTTCAGAGTAGTCTTTTTTGAACGGGCAAGCTAAATTATCTCTGTTTTGTTCTATCTGGCGACACCTCTGGTGATAAGTGGTATGACACCCATTTTCTAACATTCATCATGCTAAACATGCAAGGGCTTTCCTCAGGGGGCTGTAGGCTCATTCCCCTTAGCGTTACCTCAACAGCATTGGAGAGGGCCTTAACAAAAATGTATTTTATATGATAATGTAAAGATTGCGACTACCAACTAGAAATGAGAAATGATGGCCCCCAATGCACTCCTGATCATCCCTGGAAGGAGGGATCCCCCAGATTTCCTCCTTGCTAATTAAGAGTTTTCCCTAACCTCTAGGGTCACGCTCAGGGGGGTGTCATCAACATGTTCAGCCCTCTGAGACTGTACCCGTGATTAAGGGCTATACAAATACAATTACATTTGATGTACTGACCGAAGGCGAACATGTAGTCCCAGCACTGGCAGAAGGTGGTCCAGGGTTTGGGGAAGAGGCGCTGCAGCCAGTCGGGCATCGCCATGGTGAGCAGCGTCATGACGAACATGGTGTTGATGGACTGGATGAACCGCTCCGTCTCCTCGGGAACCACCGGCTCCAGACAGCCCAGCCTGGAGTCAAACAGCACAGAGGAGATACCTGGAGGGGGGAG
>NC_082394.1:4185849-4243349 GCF_031168955.1 Gadus macrocephalus
CCCTTACCCTCCAGGCCGAAGCGGTAGAACTCCTGGGCCACGTCGGGGACCAGGCCGTCGGGGTGGCGGCTGTGCCGGAGCTTGAGGACGAGGTCGCTGACCACGGCGTTCAGGGCGCCGTCGTACGCCTCCACGGCCCGCGGCCGCAGCATGTGCTTCCCCAGGAGGCTCCTCACGGCCTGCCACTCCTCGCCCTCACTGGAGCACACACACACACACACACACACACACACACACACACACACACACACACACACACACACACACACACACACACACACACACACACACACACACACACACACACACACACACACACACACACACACACACACACACACACACACACACACACACACACACATAAAGAAAGTTACAACCATGCATATGGGAAATGATCTTTTGGAATGAGATCCCTGCCCTGCGCTTTGAGCACGAATCTAAATCTCAGCACCATAACGTTTTTATTATAGGCTAGGCCTACTGCATATGATATCTGTACCCGTGCACAGCATAGTAATAGTCAAAGTAGGGTGTATTACGTGAGATGCATGCAAAATAAAAAACAGAAGTGTGAGGCGCTAGCGACGGAGTCTTTACTCACGATGTGAGCAGGCCGTAGCCGTGGTCCCGGAGCTTCCTGAAGTCCTTCCAGGACGATAGGTCGGAGCGCATGGGGTGGCGGCCCTCCTGCCTGAGGATCTGCTCGATCAGGGAGGGCTCCGCCACATGCACCGTGAGGATGGGCCCGAAGCTCGCCTTCCACACGGGCCCGTAGCGCCGCAGACCCTCCAGCTGACCAGGGGAGGGGGGGGGGGGGGGGCAGGTTTATTAGCATGCGTTACAACGGTTCCCAACTATGCACAAAGTTGAAATGTGTGAGATTTGCAATGTGCAAAGTGTTTCATTCAACCCACCTGTAGTTCGTGGAGGCGCGACAGCCCTCCCTTTGCAAACAAGTCCCACGCAAAGTTGGCGATCGACGGGCCGGGCATCTCCCTCAGGGTCTTCACCACCGGCTCAGTGCTCCTCTTGATGGCCGTGGAGGTGATCTCCGCCCATCCCTCCATCCACCTGATGAGTGGAGACACGCTGCGGCTGGACACCTTGAGGGCTTGCTGCAACATCCTGACGGCTCCTGGGTGGCTGGGCCCTGGCTTCAACAAGGTTCGGTGGTATCAGAGTACATTTGTCTGCTGGGGGGCCCTCGCATTTATAACGCACCACTCTGCTCTACTGAGAAAGGATGACAGTTCTCACAGTGATCAGCCAATCACGGCGTGGTACCACGTAATGTCCCGCCCACAGACGGACAAGGAGAAGTCAGAGCTATTTGGAAGGTGTGTCCAATCATGAGGCTGATGTTGGACCATCCCCAAAAGAGTATCCCACCGCCAGACTTTGCTCCCTGGTGTTCAGAGAAAGTCGGCTTACATCAGAACACATATGGAGACGTGCAAATAGTCGGTGTGCAGACTGCTAATGCAACAGACAATAGAGTCCACTTTAGCTCAATGCAATCCGCTTACTGCAATAATTAGGCTGTAGTCATCTCAAATATTTTGCTGACTCTCGATCTTCTGACCTTATAATCACTTAAGTTCTGGAGACAAAGTGTAGCATTGAGTAGCTCTCACTGTGCGATGAACTAGGCTTTGTTAAGTAGGCACACCAGCCTTATTATTAAGACCTTAAATTTAATCTGATAAAGAACATCATCCTTATTTTAATGGTTAATGTTTAGATTCCTATGATTTGTGTGGTGACCGAATTTCTTAAAACATGACAATTAGTTTACTATTGCATAAAAGGATAGATAGACCTGTCTATCTTTATTTTAATTATGCCTGAAATATAGGCAAACTAACCAAAAATAAATGTAAACCGAAAAAATAATCGTAATGTATGTCATGTAAAAAAAATATGAATAAAGGAAAGAACCAAAGGTCAATGTGTGTGCCAGTTGTCCACTTGAGGCAAAATGAGAAGTATACGTCAGAAACTAGGATTGTGGTTGAAAGTGTGTTCAACAGTCACAACAACTCATATCACCCAAATGTTTCCACCATTCACCTGCTGCATCCTCATGTGTCCAGCTGGTTCACACCTCGTGGATCAAGTCAGGAAGCCTGAACATAGAAGGAAATTCTAACTTCTGCAGACCCTTTCTTGCATACATGATTACACACGTTGCATTCAAGTCAAATATTCTCAAGTTGGTCTCATCAACTCTTGGTTATCTATTCACGGTTCCTAAATCTCTGTAAAACCTTACACACGTAACTCGTCCAAATGATATAACAGAAGGAAAGGTCGACATAGAGCTGAACTGATTACATCTGACTGGCTGAAGGCACGAGACAAGGTCACAAGACCTCCCACATCAGCAGGACTGTCTGGCATTCTGTCTCTCAATGGACAATGAAGAGTTATCTCCAAGTGTGAGAGATAGCCGACGACCTCTGAAGCGGACAACAATTTTCACCAACAACTTTAAAACCACCGCTCCTCAACCACTTTCAGTTGCAACATGTTAGGGTGAAGTAAACGTATAGGACGGCTAATCCTCTTTATTGTTCATTGAAGCGTTATAGCTTTTTAAGCGTATGTCTGTGTATCTTTACGTTTTGTAGTTGACATGATTCCCTGCATGCGCTGGTCCTGCAGGTTTGCATGCACACAGGGAAAAAGCAGAGAAACATAAAAAATCCCATGAATCACGTTGATTGTTGAACATAAAGAGAATGGCGGGAGAAATATCATGCACGTCCTGCAACTGTGGGCGTTGTCCCTGCTCTGCGTTGGGTGTGAAGGGACAGCAGAACGGTATTCGAGGACAGTATAGGTCTCTGCTCTGAGATGGCTGTGAAGTGACAGCAGCACGGTATACAGGGACCGTGTAGGTCCATGTAGCGCGTTGGCCCATGGCCAACAGGCGCACGCCTCTGCAGACTGGGATAGAGGTCATGGCCGCTGTCTGTCTGGGCAGCAGCACAGCTTCGCTCATCACAGCAAACATCCCGGCTTCCTGTTCCAACTCGATGTGAAAGTATGCAACTTTACCTAGAAATTAGTTTTGGTGAATTCAAGACGATGAGTGATGAGGTAATATTACACAACGGTTGTCACATAGTCTCTCCATGCTAAATGCCAGGGTTTTGTTTTAAAGGGGAATTACCACCAATAACAGAAGAAGGGCCTTGATCATTTTGGTTCTTTTACCTGCTTTACCTTTCTTTAAGCCTGTTAAATGTTTCCTAATGGACAGGTAAGAAGTGCCACACACATCTAGCCACTTAGATAGTGTAAGAGTGTTTCCCTCCCTCCCTCCCAAAAGGTACTGGCTTCGATCCCCGGTGTCCACCCTCCACCTGGTGTTACGCCTGACCCCTGACCTCTACCTGCTCCTCAATCACCACTCTAGTACAAAAAGCGTGACGATGAAATCCATGAATGGCGAAGAAGCGGCCTCCCTGATGGAGGAGTCCCCAGAGGTCTTCTGGAGGTCCAGGCTGAGGCCAACGTACGGTTCCTCTGTTTTTCCTCTGGGGGCGCCGGTGATGGTGGTGAGGCAGTGGTGGAGCTCGGGCCCCCTGGGGAGGGAGACCGTGCCCTCCAGGTCCATCTGCTGGGGAAGTGGGGTCCAGGTCTTAAGATGGGGGGGGGGGGGGTGGGGGGTTGTTAAGATGACGTGATGGGATTGGGGGGGCGGGGTTCATGCTTAATTTGAAAGTCTTCCAACTTGCAGTGTTCAAAGCCTGTACCGTCTTGTTTTTAAGAGCCCACACCCTGCCTGCAGCGCCACAGGACTCAGAGACAGCGTCTCCTCGCCCCCCCACCCTGAGCTCCACCTCTGATGGAGAACTGAACCCCGCGGCACAAGGCCTTGTGGAAGTCACTGCCCACTAATCCAGTTTTTGACTTACAGTCAAACCCAGAGACGCGGTCCCCCTGTACGACGTTCAAAATGCAGTGCAACACATGCTAACGCAGCGACCGGCACATGCTAACGCAGCGCCCGGCACATGCTAACGCAGCGCCCAGCACATGCTAACGCAGCGCCCGGCACATGCTAACACAGCGCCCAGCACATGCTAACGTAGCGCCCAGCACATGCTAACGCAGCACCCAGCACATGCTAATGTAACGCCCAGCTCAATGATAACATAGCGCCCAGCACATGCTAATGTAACGCCCAGCTCAATGATAACACAGCGCCCAGCACATGCTAATGTAACGCCCAGCTCATGCTAACATAGCGCCCAGCACATGCTAATGTAACGCCCAGCACATACTAACGCAGCACCCAGCACATGCTAATGTAACGCCCAGCTCATGCTAACATAGCGCCCAGCTCATGCTAACATAGCGCCCAGCACATGCTAACGCAGCACCCAGCACATGCTAATGTAACGCCCAGCACATGCTATTGTAACGCCCAGCTCATGCTAATATAGCGCCCAGCACATGCTATTGTAACGCCCAGCTCATGCTAACATAGCGCCCAGCACATGCTAATGTAACGCACAGAACATGCTAACGCAGCACCCAGCACATGCTAATGTAACGCCCAGCACATGCTAACATAGTGGCCAGCACATGCTAATGTAACGCCCAGCACATGCTAACGTAGCACCCAGCACATGCTAATGTAACGCCCAGCTCATGCTAACATAGCGCCCAGCACATGCTATTGTAACGCCCAGCTCATGCTAATATAGCGCCCAGCACATGCTATTGTAACGCCCAGCTCATGCTAATGTAACGCACAGAACATGCTAACGCAGCACCCAGCACATGCTAATGTAACGCCCAGCACATGCTAACATAGTGGCCAGCACATGCTAATGTAACGCCCAGCACATGCTAACGTAGCACCCAGCACACAACCTTAATGAACGCTTGGAACAATCGCCCTAACCGACCACGGAAGACATCATCAGAACCACCATGTAGTAGCACATCAAGGACAAAGATATACAGAGACTGTTGAAACAGGTTGGTACTGACACTTTATTTACAAAAAATAAGTTGCAGCCAACGAATAAAATAAAAATGGCATAAAATATGGTCCTAAGAAAAACATATATACAAAATATTTTGAAATATAGTTTGGAGCAAATGCACATCCTTCCACTGTAGAAAACCAAACCAAAATGGGCTCCAAAACAGAGTCGGAATAAAATAATCCTCCAGCGCCAGATTTCAAACAAGACGTCTGATTGGACCAGAAGCCAGATTTCTGTTCAAGATGCGACTCCCAAAAATGACTGCTCAAACCTTAGTATGAACCATTCAGACGTCAGCAGTCACCCCCATCAGCCCCATCATGAAGACCCCTGCCCCGTCCTGTATTCACCACACCCCCTGCTGGCAGCGTCTCTACATCACTTCTACAACACGGTCCACCGGAGGTCAGTTTGCCTCCTCGATCCGTCGGAAGACCGCCAGGAAGTTCTTGCCTCCGTTCCTCTGCACCTTCTTCCCTTCCTCCGTACAGCTTCCCAGACGGCCGACGATCACGTCCTCCACCTGTCCAGAGAAACAGACCTCAGGTCAGGCTTTAAACACACATGCAGACTGTCTGTCCGGGTCAAATAGATCTCAGGTCAGACTTTAACACACATGCAGATTGTCTGCCCAGGGACAAACAGATCTCAGGTCAGGCGTTAAACACACACACATCCAGCCGTTCACATGCTAGCTCCCATGAGCTCAAATGACTGGAATTGGTATTCTGATATAATAATAGCATAATAATAGTATGCAGAACTACGGCATTACACTGGACTAATTAAATTAAACTACAGGGCAAATATGGACAACTAATGTGTCAATACAATAGTGTTAAATGACACCGCGTCGCGAGTGGTTCTGCTGATATTGTACTGTTCTAGCGGGTGTAGCGGCGGTTCTGTGGTTCCTCCTACCAGCTGGTCCTCAGGAACCCGTGTGAACAGGGGGTGCTCGGTGAAGTGCTTCACCATCCAGACGTTGACCTCCTCCACGTCCGTGTTGGTGTACACCATCCCCTGGGGGGGAGCAGAAGGCGAAGAACCAACGTTTACCACCCGGCAGAGAGTAACACGCTTAGGAGCCCGTGATCGTTCTGATGCAGGTTGAGCAGATAAACGGAGATGTATATATATTTTTTATCTTGCACTTATTGTATGTTGTACGTCCTGGCACTTAAAGTAGTACTTAGTATTGCATAGAATCTTATCCTAGCTATCTCTGTTGTACACGGGGAATGGGAGAAAAATTGAATAGAAATTGTTAGTGCTTGGCACTTGGTTCTATGAACGTCTTTGCTGTACCAACAGCGATATATATTGTTTCTCTTTCTTCAGACAAATGTGATTGTATTGTAAGACGCTTTGGATAAAAGCATCTGCTGAATGCTCTAAATGTAAATGTTACACTTTATATAGCCACGTCCAGCTCAGCCATTCCACTAATCTTGCCACAGGTGTCGTTATCGACCGGACCAAAATAACCTGCAGAAACCAGAGGTTAGTCACCCCAACAACGTGTTCCTTTGACTTTAGCCCAGAACTGATAGGGCTCTCAGAATCCAACGGGGCTCTACTGAAGTCCACAGGACTCTGTGTTGCCCCGTTTCCTTTCTGTGAAGGCAGGAGAGCCAATGCCGAAGCGAAATGGACTGCATTTATACAGCGCTTTTCCAACCTCAAAGCGCTTTACATTACTGCCAAACAATCACCCAATCATTCACACACCGAAGGCGTGTGAATGTCACCTTCCGGTGACAAGGCAACATGCGCTACCTCCTGAGCCACACGGCGCCCAGAGAACTCGACACAACGTAGAGCAAGCTACGGCCGGGATACGACTGGGAACTGAATGGAGAGGTTTCAGTGTCTGACCGCAGTTTTCTACTAAAACCCCAGTTCACTACTAAAACCCCAGTTCACTACTAAAACCCCAGTTCACTACTAAAACCCCAGTTCACTACTAAAACCCCAGTTCACTACTAAAACCCCAGTTCACTACTAAAACCCCAGTTCACTCCTCCCCATCCCCCCAGCCCAGAAACAATGTGGGATCCAAGCCAGGGGTCAGCTTACACCCACATTAGACAAAGTGAGGCACACACACACACGGGGGGGGAGGGGGCTGCAGTCAACCACCTGGAGGCCATTTTGTCTCGGAGCGACGGGGTTAAGCTAACTTCATTATTATTGGTAAACGATCAGTCAACTATTCCTCTAACTCTACCAAAGCCTTGAACGGATTCTCTGTATTCAGCGGACGGTCTACAGCAGTTGATCTCCAACTTTTGCTACTAGTTTACCCCCTCCAAGATATATATTTTTCAGTCGAGTACCCCCTTCACCGGCACAAACAATTTTGGGGAGAATTTTTGAACATAAATAATGTATGTGCGTTCTATAAGGCATTGTTAACATGAACTTTAAAAGGGTGCAAATACTCACAATTGAGTGAGAAACATGAGTCTGTATTTCATGCAACGGCCGGCTAATGATTCTCCTTTGTCCTTGTTTTCAGATTTATGTTTCAACCACTTGTCCATTTTCTCGATTTTCTATTTTTCAAGCTTTCAGAATTTAAATCAGAACAGGGTGAGTAATGTGCTTCAGGGTGAAAGTCTTTCGAGCGCCCCCCTCCAGTACTCCAAAGGACCCCCATTTGAGAACCACTGCTCTACTGTAGAGCATCGCACACAGACCACGGAGAGCGGCGGCGGCGGCGGCGGCGGCGGCGGCGGCGGCGGCGGGGCACTCACCCCGACCCGCAGCGCGTAGGCGTACTCGGCCAGCAGCGTGGCGCTGATGATCCTCCACTTGTGCTTCGTCTTCTTGAAGTGGGGGTCGGGGAACAGGAAGAACATCTTGCTGAGCTGCAGAGGAAACAGAGACGGCACGGGGTGAGGAAGACTACTCAGAGGGACGAAGGCCACAGGGTGCGGAGGAGCACGCTCAGAGGGAGGAAGACCATGGGGTGAGGAAGACCATGGGGTGAGGAAGACCACACTCATAGGGAGGAAGGCCACAGGGTGAGGAAGACCTCCTCAGAGGGAGGAAGACCATGGTGCGAGGAAGACCATGGTGCGAGGAAGACCACTCTGGCCCTCTGCCTAATGTTAAATAAACGGTAAACGGACTGCATTTGTACAGTGCTTTTCTAACCAGTGGTTCTAACCAACGCTGTAGAATATGGCTTAACATTCACATTCACACACCGACGGCGGTGTCTACCATGCAAGGCGACAGCCAGCTGGGCGACATCAGTTACGCCCCGTGCCCACTACCTCCGTCAGTTGTCCGTTGCCCATTGACTTTGAATGGGGACGGACGCGCAATGCATTGTGGATCCGTCCGTTCAGTTGGAGCGTTCGCCACCGTCAGAAAGTTGAAAAATGTTCAACTTTTTCGGCAGCGACGGTTCCGTCATCCAATCAGATCGCGTATGCAAATGTAAGCACTGTGACGCGACTCGGGCTCTGACGATACTGGAAAGCGGGAAAGCGGGTCATCTTGCCTCGCAACAAGCAGGAAGAAGCGGGAAGAACCCGGCGAACCGATTTGATTGGCTGACGGATGCATCTGCAAAGACTACTCCCCCATCCGTCAGCCACGCCTTCCCACGTCCGTTGACTGACGGTGCAGTGGGCACGAGGCGTTAGGGTGAGGTGTGTTTCTCAGGGACACCTCTACACTCATGTCAGACCATATTTCAGTGTCTTCGGTGAAATAGACAATTTCAACAACACAGCTACAGTTCGTTGAATCTGTCTGAATGATTTAAATCATCAGGTACCCTTCATTAGTTCCACTAAATAAGGTCAGAGGAGATGGACGGACAGGGGACTGATTACAGGGTGACACCACCGCAGAGAGGAAGTTGCCTCAGACCCAACGTGCCACCGCAGCTTCAAAAGAAACGCTTCAATCAGAGTTATTTTTAGCCTTCAAGACGTCAAAAACAGGAAGGCTCCGTTGCAACACTTGATTTGAGGATGGAGGCCGAGTTCAGAGCGGTTCTCATTCACTGTCCTCGCGTCATTTGGTTTCTGCCGATTGGCTCATCAGTCAAACGACCGTACGAGCAGAGATGAAAGGGCTGCAGGCCGAAGTCATTTCCTCTTTTTGTGAGCATATCTTCCCTGCACTGCATGTCTAATGGATAAATAGGACACCCAATTAAAAATCTACCTGACATTCTAACCAGTCCATTATATCTAGAACCATTCTAACCAGTCCATTATATCTAGAACCATTCTAACCAGTCCATTATATCTAGAACCATTCTAACCAGTTCATTATATCTAGAACCATTCTAACCAGTCCATTATATCTAGAACCATTCTAACCAGTTCATTATATCTAGAACCATTCTAACCAGTTCATTATATCTAGAACCATTCTAACCAGTCCATTATATCTAGAACCATTCTAACCAGTTCATTATATCTAGAACCATTCTAACCTAACCAGTCCATTATATCTAGAACCATTCTAACCAGTCCATTATATCTAGAACCATTCTAACCAGTCCATTATATCTAGAACCATTCTAACCAGTCCATTATATCTAGAACCATTCTAACCAGTCCATTATATCTAGAACCATTCTAACCAGTCCATTATATCTAGAACCATTCTAACCAGTCCATTATATCTAGAACCATTCTAACCAGTCCATTATATCTAGAACCATTCTAACCAGTCCATTCTAACCAGTCCATTAAATCCATAACCAGTCCATTATATTATACATATTATTATATTCTACCCAGTCCACTGTAGACGCACCTGTCCCTTGGTGAAGTAGTTGGGCAGGTACTTCATGGCGTTGCTACGGAGACAGGCCACGTTCTGGTAGCCGCCGTCCTCCGCGGCGCGCAGCGAGCGGATGCGGTCCTGGACGTAGTCCGACACCTTGACCCGGATCTCCAGACCCAGGATCAGCTTGTCTGGGAAGAGCGGAGAGAGCTCCACTGGGAACGCAGGAGAGCGACGTCGTCAGGGGAGCGCGTACAACACACCGGTAGACCGGCATCGACCGAGTCACTGCCTAAAAAGGGGGACGTGGTCGGCCGTTACGAGCCGTTTACACGTCTCTTCTGACGTCACAGGTGGGCGTGTGTGATGGATGGTTGGGCCGGTAGACTGATCTATCCAGCGTACAACCAGGTGGACACGCCCACTTGTGATGTCACCAAAACACAGCCGTTTTTTTTTCCAAATGCTTGTAATGACTAATCACACTCAGCTGGTGGCGTTAGATCCCCCCTTTTTAAGATAATGGAGCAATGAATACCCCCACTGAAGACTTTGATCCCTAAGCCATTGATTATTGGTTATTGAGAAGCGTTACCTAAAAGACCTCCGTATCCACAGCCGACGTCGGCAAACTCGACCTGGGCTGCCGCGCCCCCCTCGGACGGGGAGCCAGGGAAGAACTCTGGGTAAAGCGGGGACCAGTCCATCTTCTCTGGACTCACAGGACTGGGGGGGGGGGGGGGGACCAGGAAGGAGAAGGAGACAACGTGTTGAGGTTGCAGAGGAAGATAGTGTAACTACAAGTTCATACACACGTTCTATCTAAAGTTATCAGTGTACCTACCAGTTCACACTCATTCGGTATAAAGATACAAGTCTAACTACTACTACACACGTAAAGTAACTAGTGTAACTACTAGTTAACAAACTCATTCTCTATAAAAGATACTAGTGTAACTACTTGTTAACACACTCATTCTCTATAAGATACTAGTGTAACTACTAGTTAACACACTCATTCTCTATAAGATACAAGTGTAACTACTAGTTAAAACTCATTCTCTATAAAGAAACTAGTGTAACTACTAGTTAACACACTCATTCTCTATAAGATACAAGTGTAACCACTAGTTAACACTCATTCTCTATAAAGAAACTAGTGTAACTACTAACTCATTCTCCATAAGATACAAGTGTAACTACTAGTAAACACTCATTCTCTATAAATAAACTAGTGTAACTACTAGTTAACACACTCATTCTATATGAAGATAATAGTTTAACCACTAGTTAACTCTCATTCCATATAAAGATGCTAGTGTAACTACTAGTGGACACGCTCATTCTGCATAAAGTTAGGGTAACAGGTAAAGAGTAACTACTAGTTATATATAAAGCCAGTCCAAGTAACTTAATAATTCAATCTAAAGCTAATTAACCACGAGTTATAAAGTGTAACTAGTGTCACTAGCGTTCACTCTGGTACTCACTAGTCAAACGTGTGGTCGGCCATCGGGTTGGAGTGAGCCCTCTGTCTGTAGTACCGCTTCTGGGGCATGGACAGACTCATCCTGGATCTTAATGTTAACTTCTGTATGCGATCTGAAGGAATAGATAGAGGTTTAATCACTTAAAGCTCAACTGCACAGTAACCACGCTTCTTATTTTACTACGAGTCGCAGACTACTGACGTCACGTCGTGCTGAGCGAGGGATTCTCACGGGTTGCCAGATTTGACATTTATCCTCTTTATTTACAAAAACGACTCTTTAAAAACTGAAATGACCATCACATTGCTCGGAAATTAAATATTTTATTATTTCTAATCATTCCTATTGCTCTCCTCGGGCAATTATCCCAATTATGATTCGGATCTTTTCTGGTGCTGATGAATAAAGAGCCATCGCATCGATAGGGGTGCTCCCTGCTGGCCACAGAGGTTAACCGCAGTGGATGTCGACAGAGGCTGCTGTAGAAAAGAAAATTATTACCAAAAGTAACCTAAAAATATACCTAAAACATAGTCATTATGCACACATGCATTCCTACGACAATGCAAAGGTCTTCCACATTGTACAAAAAAAACAACAGTCAGGATAATAGATAATGTAAGTAAATAAATAACAATATTGTCAACAGTCAATGTCCTGACTCGAGTGCGTTGGATAACCTATTGAACACTTGGTGATCTCTGAACCGTCCAGCCGTTGTCTTTGCCGCCTTTTTTTAATTGAGCAGCAGGCTGAAACTTTGGATAAATAAAAGATTTAGGTCTGACCATTAAACTATCAGCAGGCCATAGAGACATCCCATTCTAGCCTTAGAGTTGTATTAATGCACTTGAGGCAACTTTATTGAGTTGTAACATAACTGAAATATAATTGATTTTGAATCATTTAGCAGATGCTTTCATGCAGACGTCTTCAAGGTGAAGCTGATAACAACTGCAACCTGACATCAATACTGTCGAAACCACAAGACTTGCAAGAGCTGCATCACACTTTTCACAAGACAGCGGGCCGACAGTCGTGGGAGTAAGACACCTGACGCGTTCTGTAGGTCTGAGGCTGATCAGAAGGGAATTATCTATTGCACATGGTTTGGCTTCTGTATATCTATATATCGTAATGAAGGAAGTATCTTTTGCATTTACAGTATATTGTATGTTTATTAATCCTATGACAATGTTCAATGAATATAATTACCACAGGGGAATAATCCACATGCAGTAGAATTCACTTTTCTAACTTTTTGTGAAAGTTTGAACAGAAGGTTGAAACTCGTGTGTTTTTAGAGAGTGTAAGAGCTGATTGTTGCGCACATCCTGGTGATGTTGTTCCACACGTCGCCCACTCCCTCTGAAGTCTTTCGTTTTCTTGATTCTCACACACACACACACACACACACACACACACACACACACACACACACACACACACACACACACACACACACACACACACACACACACACACACACACACACACACACACACACACAAGATACAAGATTGTTTATTGTCATATACACAATGGAAACATAGTTACACTGGGCAATGAAATTCTTAATTTGCAAATTCCCTTCACACAAAATATACTTAAAATAAAAGTAGATAAATAAACTAAACTACTAAAAAAATCTGTACAAAGAGCAGAATTTAGTTGAACAAAAACAGTTAAATATAAGGTACTGTTTAGCATGTGCAATGTTCGCATACAGCAGAAGGCCCTGAAAGACATTGAAATATAGACGTTTTTGAATATATAAATTGGATGTTGAATATTATTAGTAGATAAGTACATAGCGCAAATGAAGCTCACAGTTGAAAATAAATACAGTTCACAGTATTGAATCTAGTGCAAAACAGTATTGAATAATATAGTGCAAACACTACAATATAATGCACACACAGGCCTGCATGAACACATGCAGTCCCAGAAACACCCACCCACACAAACATGCCTCGGCATACAGGCATGCAGGCACACATACATGAACACACAAAAACGTATTTGACTTATGATTATTGTTATTGTCGTAACTGGTGAAGTCGCGAAAAAGGCCCCCAGATGTATCTTAAGAGATGAAATGTCCCCTAAAAAAAGTCACGTCGGAGGAGTTAATGTCAGGCGACTAATGTGTAAGTGACTCGAGGAACTGAAAGAGGGAGAATGTAAAGGCTAGAGATCCGATGGATCAGCCACCTCTACATCTCACGTCCACCACTCTCTGCGGTGGACTGAGGGGGACGGTTATTACTCAACCGGGAAAGTAAAAGCCCTCAGAAAGCATTTAGAACATGGCTGCGTGCTGTAAGTGGTAAACGATGAAACCCGGCACCCTTACGGTTCCTCTGGTGAGAGCAGACATATCGTGTTGACACCCGATCGCTCCGATGGACACTCGACTTTCAGGTCCACACTCAGGCTCGGTGGACGTCCTCGGTGGACGTCCTCAGGTGGCTCCCCGTCCCACATCTGTGTGGCGGGAACAACGAGGGTGATGTCACGCGTGCTTTGGGAAAAACAACAATGTCTTCCCTCCGGTTGTTTACACAACGCGGCGACGGACAAGATGTTGATACACAGAGGGGTCGCATACCAGACGGCTCCCGGGATCACAGTCGCTGCAGCGAACCTGAGCCAGACCCGGGTCACACCGGGGGGGGGGGGGGGGGGGGGGGGGGGTTCAGCCTGAGCAGCCCCAGGGTGCAGACCCAGCAGATCCTACCTGGCCATGCCTCTCCTTGGGCCAGTGAGAGGCATGGCCAGGTAGGATCTGCTGGGTCTGCAGCAGATCCTACCACCCTCTCCTCCATCATCCCCAGTCAGGCTGGGGGTGCTGGGAGGAGATGATGGAGGGACTGTAGCCCTACAGCAGTCAGGGTGGGGGTGACGGAGGAGATGACGGAGGACTGTAGCCCTACAGCAGTCAGGGTGGGGGTGACGGAGGAGATGATGGAGGACTGTAGCCCTACAGCAGTCAGGGTGGGGGTGACGGAGGAGCTGACGGAGGAGATGACTGAGGGGGTCGCCAGCGGGGGGGGCAGCAGCAGAAAGGGAGTTAAGGGGTCCAGTTTGGGTTTATCAATGGAGTCATGCGTTGCTAGTGTTTGGCTTTAAGTTCCTCATAGTGGGCAGGATGATCTAGCTTTAGCTCAAATTCCCAATATTCAATCAAATATAATACATCCTACATGATCTTTAGACTTTCATTCTTCTTCTGTGGTGGTTGAGTTCCCTCCCCCGCTGTTTATAGGGGCCTCTTAGTGGAGGGCCCCCCAAAACACAGCCATTAACAACAATAACAGTAACAACAAAAACAACTGCAACAACACAGCATTTCCGGTCGGGATCGTAGAGAAATGCAAACACTGTAAACACGTAGACTCTCCAATAACTATTTTAGTAATTGTTCATACTAATGAACAGGTTTAATACAGACGTTTCCATCATTTGACCGGACGTTAAGCTCCGCCCCGACGAAAAGGGGAGCAACAGGAAGCAAGCAACTAGTGCTTAGTAGTCCTCCTCACCCCTAAAGAACCAGAATAAAGTAAGGCCGGGATCATATTGTTCCTGCAGATCCACTCAACTACAGAGCCGAAAGCCTGCACGCCAGCTGTTGGTCTGGATTCAGGTCCTGGTTCTGGTTTCATGAGGATGACTTCTTTATAATAAGCTTCATAAGCTTGCCTACATTACAGAAAAGAACCAGACGTGGTAAGTAGGTGATACGGGAAAATATCCTTCTGGAGGAACAAATGAAGGTCTGATCTTATTGTGGAGCTTTTCTTTTGAATGTGGGTTCCTTGGTTTTATGTTTTTTTTTGTTCAAACAAATGAGAGATTGTAACAGACCCGCAATAACGCTTTACCCTGGAAATTATTTGCTCAAGTATTATATTTGGGTTTTCTGTCCCATCAGATGGTGTCCAGCTGAAGAGAAACTCTGATTTGACGTATTTTACTGCACTTTATTGACGGATTAATTAACAAAGAATGCCTGGCTCCAGACCACGTGTCTGCTGCCCATTGCCCCATTTCGCAGAATCTATAACCAATCGCCTTCGGTCATTCGGCGTTTCCGGGAAATAACTAAACTTTATTCGAGCACATTATAAATCCCCTCCAAACACGCACACCGGCACACACGTGTGGACACGCATATGTTTGGCATGACCAAGCAAAAGCCTTTGTCAGCTACTTTGACGGTTTCTTCTGGTTGGCTCATGTTTTTCTTACAGGTGGCACTGGGGATACCTGAGGGTCGTTTTTCTCGCGATGTTCCATAACCAGGTGTCTGTGTTGTGGGTAGGGATCCACCCCACCCATTCAGCCATAGCCCAATAGCTCATTCGCCAACCCGACGTGTCTCTCCCATCCTTGGACTTTGTCCTTCGTTATCCATATGGGAGCCCAGCACCCAGTTTTTATTGTCTTGCTACGTTGATGATGTCATGTTGTTATTAATTTGTGGGTATGCATTGCGCCAACACAAATGGGTTTATGTATATGACTAGGTAATTGGACATCACTAATGTATTAGTGTTCAAAAGAGTTGTACTCATACATGAAGGGTTTATTTAAGATAAAAATTAAGTTTCATGCTCAGTCCAAAAGAACCAACACGGTGCAGCCTAACTTGTTTTGTACCGCACTTCAATCCCAGCCCGAGTGGCAGATGATGATCACGATTCAGAGAGCAGAAGACCAGACGCCTGCCATCCATTAGATCTAGCCTGCAGACCAAAACAAACCCACACTATTATCACCTTTTGCATTCATATGCAGGTGAGGTGTTTTGTGGCGCAAACCACTAAGCAGGAGTCTCACGTTTCCCAGGAGATTAGGAGCTTCTGGCACGCAGGAACACCAAACTCTTAGCCGGGCAGTGGGAGCCAGCCAGTTCACGTCATCACTCCCCTACCTGTAAACAATGTCATCGTTTGGCTGCTGTGCTTTCTGGCGGTTGTCGGAGACTGTGGGACATCTCCGTAACAGATACTTAAAGGACTCATAACCTCCCAAGTCCACCGCAAACTCCCCACAAACTAGGGGGATTCAGACACGGCCCTCAGGAGACAAAGGTATCCCTGGTTACATGCTGGGGGCGGCACGTGGCTCAGGAGGTACAGCGGGTTGGCAGGTAACCGGAAAGGTTGCTGTTTTAGATCCCCAACATCTCAAAGCTGTGAGTGTCGAGGCGTCCCTGAGCAAGTCCCCTCTCCCTGACTGCTTCCGACCGGCTGGCTGTCGCCCTGCGTGGCTGACACCGCCGTCGGTGTGTGGACGTGTGCACGAACGGGTTAATGTTATTGTAAATTATTATTGTAAAGCGCTCTGAGTGGCCGCTGGTTAGACAGGCGCTGTATAAATACAGTCCATTTGCATGCTAGTCGGTATCTGTAGCTTATCTGCCTAACGGAACAATCTGTGAGGCCCCGTAGCACGGAGATGTTTGGTGAAGTCGGAACAGAACCGGGCGGGGAGCCTGGGGGAGGGACCGATGAGGCCCAGCTGTAGACCCCGGGACACCCCCCACTGAGGGGAGGGGAGCTTGAGCGGGGCCAGTGAGTCTCAAGGGGTCCTGATGTGAAGCCCGCGCGTGATGCTGAGACGTGGGGGGCAATCACGTCACAGTGTGTTACAAGCCGTCAGCCCCGGTTCTTCGTCTCTTGTCGGCGGTGCCGCCTCTTTCGGTGTTCTGTTCTCTGCCCCCTGACTCACTCCGAGTCATCACAACGTGCTCTGCTCGACTCGTCAGCCTGCACCCACCGGGACGCTCTTTAACGCTGACTCACTGCAGACAGCCCGCGATGGAGGGGGAGGCGTGGGGAGGGGAGGATGGGAGGGGGGGGCACGGCAGATAAGGCTGAAACGTGGGCTACCTACCTACCGCGGCTCACGTTATTGGACTGAGCGCGTGCCTCTGTGGAAGGTACACACCATTCAGTTACTATTTACTCTCTGGTCACTTAGCCTTTGCTTGTTTCCATGGCGACTCGCCGGGATTTATTTTTTTAATACGTTTTTCATTAACGAGCAGGTAGACGGCGGGTGAACACATTAACACAGATTGGTCGGGTACAGTGAGTGGGTGAACGTATTCATCCGTCACTTTAATCATTACGAACTAAACTGAAATAATGTCACTGTAGCAGAGTCGTGGCTAAGTGCCAACTAGGTGGCTTCTACCACACAATGGGGGACACTGGGGGATGATGTTAAACTGGTTTATTGCAGTTTGATGCAGATTCCGATGCTGAGTTTGATGCAGTTTGTGCTCCATGCTGCCATGCAGGAGATCTCTCCGTGTGTGTGTGTGTGTGTGTGTGTGTGTGTGTGTGTGTGTGTGTGTGCTGATGGCTTGTTTAACCTGTGCACACTGATAACTCAATGTACAACAGGTGTGCAGCCTCACCCAGACCCAGAGTCCGATCAGCCCGACTCGTTGGACAGGTGAGGCTGCTTCAACCAGCCATCGTCCACACACACACTCCACAGTCTGCTAACATGGGGATGCAGTTGTAATAGCGGGACATGCACTCTAGCGCATCCTTCCAGGTGTCTCACCCATGCCTGTCTTGTCTTCACCTACCTGTCTCCCCCCTTACCTGTCTAACCAGGTGCCGTGTAGAACAACACCAGAAGAGCCCCGGAACGTCTTTGTTTGAGTCTGATTTGCTGAGTGACCTCTCCTCTCCTTCCCCTCTCCTACCCTCCTCTTCCCCCCCAACCCCACCAGCGCCATGGCCCAGGGCGCCAGCTTCCCCTACGAGGAGGTGGCGGAGATCGGAGGCGGGGCCTACGGGACCGTGTACAAGGCGCGGGACACGGAGAGCGGGAAGTTCGTGGCGCTGAAGAGCGTCCGCGTGCAGACGGACCAGGACGGCCTGCCCATCTCCACCGTCAGGGAGGTGGCGCTGCTCAAACGGCTGGAGCAGTTCGACCACCCCAACGTGGTCAGGTGAGGCGCAGCGGGAACGCTTACATCAATGTTTAAGGCATTAAGCACTTTTTTTCATCCAAAGTGAATTACAATGAGTTCATTTGTCAGAAGAAAGAGAAACAGCAGTATATCGCTGTCGGTACAGTAAGGATGTTCATAGAACCAAGTGCCAAGCACTGACAATCACTAGGTTAACCGACTCCCCGTATAGAAAAGAGATAGCTAGGATGAGATGCTACACAAAGTACTATTTTTGAGTGCAAGGTACGACATACGATAAGTGCATAGGAGGGGTGTGGGGGGTAATGGGGAAGCTGGTGAGCAACTCTGCAATCCCGGCATTGGCAGGGAGCTCGTTCCACCACCGTCGGTCAGATCCTGGAGTAGTAAAGAGAGAGGGCAGAGGAGAGGGAGGTGTTGAAACTAATGAACCAAAAACGCCTCTCCCTCGTTCCCTCTACTTCCCCTCTGTTGAGGAGCGTTGCCTTTCAGGTCCCGATGTGTTCCCTCAGCCAATCAGGTTGGGGGATCCCGGGAAGAGACCAATCAGAGAAGAGCCCTGTTTGTGTTGTTTTGTGATATGTTGTGTGTGGTTTTGTGTGATGATTTGTGTAATGTTATGTGATGTTTTGTGCGATGTTATGTATTTGTGTGATGTTGTGTGTTTTGCATGATGTTGTGATGTTTTTGTGCGTTGTTTTGTGTTGCTTTGTGTGATGTTATGTGTTTGTGTGATGTTGGAATGTGTTTTGTGTGATGTTATGTGTTTGTGTGATGTTGTGTGTTTTGTGTTATATGTTTGTGTGATGTTGTGTTATGTGTTTTGTGTGATGTTATGTGTTTTGTGTTATATGTTTGTGTGATGTTGTGTTATGTGTTTGTGTGATGTTGTGTTATGTGTTTTGTGTGATGTTATGTGAATTTACGTGACGTTGTGTGTTGTTTTGTGCGCAGGCTGATGGACGTGTGTGCCATCCAGCGAACGGACTCAGAGACCAAAGTCACTTTAGTGTTTGAACACGTGGACCAGGACCTGAAGACCTACCTGGAGAAGGCTCCGGCGCCCGGCCTGTCCCAAGACCGCATCAAGGTAGGGGCGGAGTCGGGGCGCCTGCATCAGCCAATCAGCAGAGGTTTTAGTGAAGCCTCTTCCAGCTAGGTTGGGGCTGGGTGAGGGGGCGGGGGCTGGGTGAAGGGGCTGGGGCTAGTAGGGGGGGCGGGGGCTACGTGAGGGGGCGGGGGCTACGTAAGGGGGCGGGGGCTACGTGAGGGGGCGGGGGCTAGTAGGAGGAGCGGGGGCTAGGTGAGGGAGCGGGGGCTAGGTGAAGGGGCTTGGGCTAGGTGAGGGGGCGGGGCTAGTAGGAGCTGGGGTTAGGTGAGGGGGCGGGGCTAGGTGAGGGGGCGGGGCTAGTAGGAGCTGGGGTTAGGTGAGGGGGCGGGGGCTAGTAGGAGCTGGGGTTAGGTGAGGGGGCGGGGGCTGGGTGAGGGGGCGGGGGCTGGGTGAGGGGGCGGGGGCTGGGTGAGGGGGCGGGGGCTGGGTTTAGGTTAGGTGAGGACCAGAGCGATCCCCACCGACCCGGAGCAGTTCTGGACTGCAAATGAGCTCTGTTCGCTGAAGCCGGCCAGACCGCTCGTTAGAGGGGGGGGGGGGGGGGGCAGCAAGAGGGATGGGATGGCTGCAGATCCAGAAAACTCACCAAAAGGGCGACATCAAAGCTGGAGTTTGATGCTGGCCACCGCAGGGGGGGGGTCTGGTTGGGGGACACACCAAAGAGGGCTTCTGAAACTGCAAACTCACTTTGATTCATGAGAGTTGAAAATAATTGCTGGGAAGAGATTTATTTCCTGCTCCTGCACCTTTCCAAAGTGTTCAATAGAAGTAATTAAACTTTACGTTTAATCATTGATCACATTTTACCAAGGTGAGGCTGAGAGCAATCTATGCATTCAGAAATAAGGAGCAGGTAGGGGTGAGACAGGTAGGGGCTAGACAGGTAGGGGCTAGACAGGTAGGGGCTAGACAGGTAGGGGCTAGACAGGTAGGGGCTAGACAGGTAGGGGCTAGACAGGTAGGGGCGAGACAGATAGGGGTGAGACAGGTAGGGGTGAGACAGGTAGGGGTGAGACAGGTAGGGGCTAGACAGGTAGGGGTGAGACAGGTAGGGGTGAGACAGGTAGGGGTGAGACAGGTAGGGGTGAGACAGGTAGGGGTGAGACAGGTAGGGGTGGAAAAAGGTAATGTTGAGACAGGGTAGGGGCTAGACGGGAAGGGGTTAGATCAGGGGTTCTCAAAGTTTTGACAGCTGAGGGCCAATTTAGGAACCCAATATTTGACTGAGGGCCGCCAAAGGAAAGAAATGTAGGCGGGAAACGCCGGCAGCATCCCAGTGGTGGAAAAAAACATTGCACCGTGGACCTCTGGGAGTGAGGTCAAGTGTGGTCTAAATCACAAAACTGAGGTTCATCCTTTCAAAGTAATGTACTGTCGGATTAAAACTGACAACAGGATATAATGATATTCTATGATATAATAATTAAAAAAAAACTTACTGGCAATGATGGAAAAGTATAACAAAATGGGAAACGACTTCACGTGACAAATGAAGAAAGAGGGAACAGAAATTGTTTGCATTGCAATTATTACATTATCTTACACATGTGGGGAACCACCCAAACCAAAAAGTTCATAAAATTCATATTATTGCATATGCAAGGGCTTTCATAAGTGTGCCATAATCTAAATCACCATTTTGTTCCCTTATTAAGCAATAGATAGTAACTTATTCTAATTTATTTATTTAAATGGAGGGCACTCTGGGTTAGATGTCGGGCTGACAACCTGCCTGGAGTTTTGGTTTGGATTGTGGAGTTTCACCATGCTCTCAATCATGGTAAGGTTCAATATGGACCATTCTTCCTAGACGGATATGCCCCGAGTACAAACACAGCCTACGAATTTGCAGGGTGCCTTTATCGTGGTAGTGAACATTGCTACAACACGGGCCATCAATGGCGATTCTACACGGGGGCCTACAGGGGCCAGTGCCCCTTTAGACATGTCCCTGGCCCCCCCCTGTGGAAATGGCACATTGCTTTGCACTTCGTTGTTACCCTGGAGTACAAAACAAATGTTTATAAGATTTTGATGATTTAGTATCCCCTAGACCAGGGGTTCTCAAAGTTTAGTAACCCAGAATTTGACTGAGGGCCGCCAAAAGAAAATAATGTAGGCGGGAAACGCCGTCAGCATCCCAGTGGTGAAAAAAAACAGAGGTCTAAATCACAAAACTGAGGTTCATCCTTTCAAAGTAATGTACAGTCGGATTAAAACTAACAAATAACAGGATTTAATTGAAAGCTAGAGAGAGTCGACTTTTCTCTTTATATTTATTTATTTTTGTTAAAATTAATATTGATATAATAATTAAAAAAAAAACATTTTCTTTTTATTTATTTTTTTACTTACATCTGTATGTCATTGCGGGCCGCCAGGAATATTTCTGCGGGCCGCCATTGGCCCGCGGGCCGCACTTTGAGAACCAATGGGTTAGATGGAAAGGGGTTAGACGGGCAGGGGCTAGACAGGAGGGGCTAGACAGGTAGGGGTGAGAGAGTTAGGCATTAGCCAGGTAGGGGTGAGACAGGTAAGGGTGATAGTAATAAT
Organism: Gadus macrocephalus; assembly: GCF_031168955.1. NCBI lineage: Eukaryota > Metazoa > Chordata > Actinopteri > Gadiformes > Gadidae > Gadus > Gadus macrocephalus. Next base: position 4,207,732 of record NC_082394.1, read on the forward strand.
AATACAACTTTATTTGTATAGCACCTTTCATACACAGAATGCAGCTCAAAGTGCTTTGCATTTTAAAAGATCAGGAACATTAAACACAATACTCAAGGAAAAATTCAAAGGAAAAATTTAAAAAAAGGAAGAATTGAAACAGTCGGCTACAGGTCTGCAGGTAGGCTCCAGGGATCAAACCTAGGACCTTATCGGCTGGTCCACTGTAGCATCTTCACCGTCCGTCCGTCTGACCGTCTATCAATCGTCTGTCAAACGTCCGTCTGTCAACCGTCTGTCTCCCCCCCCCCCCCCCCCGCGCTTCTGCTCAGGACCTGATGCGTCAGCTGCTGTGTGGCCTGGGCTTCCTGCACTCCAACCGCGTGATGCACCGTGACCTGAAGCCGGAGAACGTGCTGGTGACCAGCGGGGGCCAGGTGAAGCTGGCCGACTTCGGCCTGGCCCGCATCTACAGCTGCCACATGGCCCTGACCCCCGTGGTGAGAGGAAGTCCTCCTGAACATCACTTCCTGTTTCAATCTAACCCTAACCCTATCATGAGGTGTTAAAGCAGCACACTCGGTGTGGATGACTGGGGGGGGGGGGTGGGGGGGGGGGGGGGGGGGTATTCAGCAGACTCTTTCATCCAAAGCGACTTACAATAAGTACATTTATCAGAAGAAAGACAAACAAAAATATATCGCTGTCGGTACAGGAGGGCCGTTCATAGAACCAAGTGACAATCACTAACAATCACTAGGTTAGCCAATTCCCCGTAAACAACAAAGATGGCTAGGATAAGACCCAGCACAATGCTAAGTACTATATTTAAGTGCCGAGAGGTACAGCATACGATAAGTGCGTACTTTAAGTGCCATTAAGTCGGTCATCCTGAGGTGCAGCCGCTCTGGAAGGGTGAGAGGTAGTGTCCGTCCTGAACCGGACTGCTAGTCCAGACCGGAGACTGTAAACTAACCGGCGGTCCCGTGGGGGGTCCTGGGGGGGTCAGGTGGTGACGCTATGGTACCGGCCCCCTGAGGTGCTGCTGGGGTCCAGCTACGCGACACCCGTGGACATCTGGAGCACCGGCTGCATCTTCGCCGAGATGTTCCGACGCAAGTGAGTGGAGCCCCCCCCCCCCGCCCAACCCCACCCAACCCCACCCAACCCAAAGAGGCCCGGCCCCTCCTAGCCAGTGTTTGCTGAGAGCGGATTTATTTAGAAGATTAATTTCACTAAAAGCAAATTCAGCGATTTGCGTTGAAAATCCATGAAAATCCATCACTTTTAGGATTCGTTTTTTATCGTCGATTTATGGAATATAATACAATGACATTTTTGTTTAAAACAGTGGAACCTAATAGATGGGTTAGCCTGCGTTGGCGTGGGGCTCACTTTGTCTTAACACTTTTTACAACTTTATTCTATTCTATCCTAATCTATCCCGATATTTTGTGAATAGTATTCTACGTAATGTCTTGGATACTTCTTGAACTCAGATCTATGGCTTGATTTTGTCAGCCGGTAGATCTGCTTTTTGTCGGGCAGACTGCTGAACATTTGTTGTTTATTGGTCACGAACAAATCAAGCTTGCTTCACTACTGGTCAACGCTGTACACTCCGTGATTGGCCGTGCTGCATGCCAATCAAGACCCCTCTCCATAATTACAACGTGTTCCTGGACAGTAATTCATGCTGTGTCCCAGGCATTCCCTCTAGAAGAGGGGGGACTATCCGATAATAAATAAATCAGATTTGATCACCATTTCACGCATTCCCGCCATCTAGTGGTAAAACCCTGTATTACAGGCCTCTGTGCTTAACTCGTTATAGACTCATTAATGAGAATACATAGATCCTTTATATAAGCGTGAGCAAGTGAAACCGCAGAGGCATGCATGCTAAACATGAGCTGAATAATAATAACCTCATTAGCTTAACGGCCGTGGTAAAACCATTCTCACAGGCACACATCCCGGTTAATATTAATTAGAATCTGTGCTCGCAGCAGTCCAATAGATCATCACAAGTATTCCTGGCCCTCTGCCCAACCGACTCAGAGCATCACCAGTCGTCTGCATCACTCCTTCAACACAGGACCTCTCTCTCTCTCTCTCTCTCTCTCTCTCTCTCTCTCTCTCTCTCTCTCTCTCTCTCTCTCTCTCTCTCTCTCTCTCTCTCTCTCTCTCTCTCTCTCTCTCTCTCTCTCTCTCTCTCTCTCTCTCTCTCTCTCTCTCTCCTCTCTCTCTCTCTCTCTCTCTCTCTCTCTCTCTCTCTCTCTCTCTCTCTCTCTCTCTCTCTCTCTCTCTCTCTCTCTCCCTCCCTCTAGACCGCTGTTCTGTGGAGAGTCTGAAATGGACCAGTTGGGGAAGATCTTTCAGTGAGTACTGGTGGAGTGCTGTGGTTGTTTCACGGTTAGACTCCAGCCTCAGGGAGTCCTCTCTAACTTCGCCCATGTGACCCGTGTCCTTCCAGAGTCATCGGCCTTCCGTCAGAGGAAGAATGGCCCAAGGACGTCACCATCACAAGGAAACAGTTCCTGCCTCCCAATCACCCTCCAATCACAGACTTTGTTCCGGAGTTGAGCGAGCAGGGGGCGGAGCTCTTGCTGGTGAGGCCTTGACCAATCGTATGACATCAAAATAGGAAGTTCTTAATGATTGGTCATTCAGTGATCGACAGAAGGGAACTGAGCCCAACCGCTCCGGTCTGGATTTGTTTTGGATTTTGGGATTTGGCCCTGAAGGGTTTGACATTTAGAAGCTATAACTGTAATCTTATCGGGATAGTGTGGTGGCTAGGGGGCTTCCAGCAGAAGGTTCTAGGTCTGAACATTCAACCGACAGCCATAACCACCCCACTTAACCCCAGTAGGATTTGTATCTGGCGTTATGACTGAATGATGGTGGAAACATGAATGAAGTTCTGAATCACCTGCCTTTTCAGAAATCCCAACTTTAAGCAAAAACTTTTTTTAACATATTTTCTCTTTACAGGAAATGCTCACCTTTGACCCGCTGCAGAGAATATCTGCTCTGAATGCTCTGGAACACGAATATTTAAAGGAGGAGGAGACCGCGGACACGGACGGGAGCACGAGAGAGGGCGACGCAGTCCCCTAACCTCAGCTAGCGCCGTCTGACTCGTTACCATGCAAAGGATCTAGGACTCTGGATTATGGGACACACACACACACACACACACACACACACACACACACACACACACACACACACACACACACACACACACACACACACACACACACACACACACACACACACACACACACACACACACACACACACACACATGCCTACCTACCTAGCTACCTACATACATACGTACGTATGTATTGCAACCATACATATAGACTAACAGACAGGCACGCATACTCCCAGTGGATCTCTGATTACAGGCTGAGAATGGAATATGATGATGATGAAGAGGAGGGTATTAAGGGGATCTTCGTCATCTGCTCAACATGTAAAACGTTACAAATGATGATTTATGTTTTCTGAATGAATAATGTCAGTGTTTTTTGTCGGTCGGGTTCCGCACCAGACGTTGATAAGAGGCGGCCCTTGTATTCCATCATCATTCCGTATGGCCGTCGCTGCGTCACTCACTGAGCAGGACGTCTGCCAAGCTAAACATGTGAGTGACCTCACGGTCTCCACACACACACACACACACACACACAGGGTGACACAGACCGCCGGTGAACCGTTTGCGTTCCGACGTCACTAGCCTCTTATCAAGGTTGAACCCCTCCTGGAAAAACGGAGTGACATTGTGTTCACCACGAATGTACCGACGCACAACGTGTGGTTGTGTTTCTGGAGGAGGGGGATGTGTTGTACCGATGGTTTCCCCTCTTCCCTTTTTCATCTGTAGCACCTCCTGCCATGAACCCGCACTGCGAAGACCAATTATTAAAGCTGCTCTCACCACGTCTGGCTTCGTTTGTGCCGTGTACAGAAGCCGTGTCCCGCTGCGCGTTCGTAGAGAGACGCACGCACACTCCACCCTCTAGCGCACCGCCGGAACCCGCCGGAAACACGACGTCTAATTAAAACGGCTCTTGAGTTCTGTGCTCGCCAGGAAAAGGGTGCCGTCATGCTTCCCTTGGAAGTGGTGGGAAGGCAGAGTGTTGAGGGGTTTCTATGCATGGATGTGGATGTTTTTCACCGACTTCTTCTCACGTATGATGGATGGGAGATGGATACTGTGGATGGAATGGAAACAAACTTTTCAGGCGAGAACAAACATATCGAAAGGCCGCCCACGAGGTGCAGAATACTGATGTATTTATACTGAAAGGAAATTATGAATCTGTAATGGAGGAGGGTATTCAGCCACCCTGGAGTAGATTTTACTGGTGTGTTTTTCTAGTATATCTCAGCAAGCGTTGTTGTGGCAGCAGTGAGCAGGTTTTCCTGAATAGGAAATGGTTTGTTTGACACTAGAATACCAAAATACAAACTCATGTTGTTTGGGAGCTGCTTACCTCTGGCTGCTTTTGTCCCTCAACCTGTTACGACAGGCTGCTCGGTGTCACCTGATCCTCGCTCTGATGGAGGTACTCGGCCATGGAGTGGCACTGGAGGAAGATCTGGCTATTTTTAAAACGCAAGACGGCCTTCTTGAAGATGGACGTGTGGGGCACCGGCCGGGGAGATGGTGATGTTTATGAACAAAATGTACTATTTCTCGACAGGTTCCTACAGTCATTGTAGGCAAACCCGAATATTTGCATATTAGTACATGAAGACATCATGAAGAGGTCTCATATGACTGAACTGTCTTTGTGTTTTTTGGGATTTAACTTGTGCTACAATTATACTCTTTCTACTCGACAGGCCTGTCCACTAGTTTAAACACTATCTTGCCATTGCTGGAAGCAAATTGGTTTAGCCAATCAAAACATTGTTGATGTGACCGAGTTGATGTGACCGAGTTTAAGCACATTAGTGAAGAGAGCCCCACCTGCTAGGACAAATCACATGGAGACATGACGCTGAAGACTCATTCATGTGATAAACAAACCAAGTTCTCTCATATTGGTGTTTTATCAGATTGGTTCTTGGACTCAGAAACAGACTGGAGAGAAACCTGTCCCCACCAGTTCACTCATGTTTCTGACTCCTTGAACCAATCTGATGAAACACCAATATAAAATAACTTACTTTGTAGGCCTAAATCAGGTTTTATTGGAATAGAATAAGACAATTCAAATAAAGCCTTTATAAAAAAAAAGTGTCCCCAAAGCAGGATTGGAACATAAAGGCATTGTAATAACAGTGTTGGCAACTATTGATGTAGGCCTACAACTTAAAGAATAATTTATCAAATAAGAATAAACATAGAATCAATGCCCTTCTGTTTAATAGAATTCAACATCGTCAATGTAGGGCCTGATAAACAATCACAACAGTTGCAAAAATATTCTGTGGAGATTTAAGGAAAATGCAATCTGTGCTGCCTGTGTTTTAGGCTGTCAAAGTTAATCAAAAATATAAACCCCTTCTAAAGCTGTATTGCACACAGACAACAGGTTGCAGAAACAGCGCCCTCTAGTTAATGAGCTCCGAGATGTTTGTCATTCGATCCGTTAAAAAACCCGTGAGATGGGAAGTGATCATCTCTATGTGAAGTCAGGGCCTGTGATTAGACATGCTAAGTGCCCACTGAGAAAACACCTCGCTAGGCCTTACTTATCAACTCCTCCATCATGGATCGGCCTTAATGGTTTTAATCTAGACTCATTTATTAATTTGGATTTATGAAAGTTAGGCCAGTATTTATTTGAGTAAGTGCGCTCGCGTCCTAATTTAAGAAAGTGTATTAGTGAAATAGGTAAAAACTTGTAGACATTATGACTATTTTTGCTTTCGTTGCTAATTACAGACGTTCTCATGTGTGACGTGGCTTTACAGGCCTATATTATGTGTTTTAATTTTTTATTTAAACCTACCCCCATTGAGTTAAATAATATCCATATTGTTGCCAATTAATTAATGCTAACCCCTCTGGCAGACGGAGAATAATGAACAACGACAGGTGAGAGACATATATATATATATATATATATATATATATATATATATATATATATATATATATATATATATATATATATATATATATATATCCCCACAGCCTTAATTGTTACCGCCCTAATTAGGGGGACACGGTTAACCCCCCCAGACCCTCCACCATCAGCATCCCCATCCTTCTCCAACCCCCCCACCACCACCACCACCACACATACACACCCACCCACACACACACACACACACACCCTAACCCTCCCCCTCCTCACTGCTGACGCTGCCTCGGAGCCTCATAGCCTCGAAGCCTCATTAGCCTCATAGCCTCGTAGCCGGCTAACAAGGTGGGCATCTCAGGGGGCTGCTAGGAACGGTACCACTGTGAAGAGCGAGAGCAGAAGAAAAAATCGACTAAAAAGCCCGTCCTGGAGGAGGGGCTCTGGGCTGGAGGGCTTCCGCCCCCCCAGACCCAGTTTATTGACTCGCTAATTGGAGGAGACGCTGGGAGAGAGAGGCTGGGAGACGAGGCTGCGGTGACCGCGAGACGAGAGGAGGAGATGCAGACTGAAGCACAATGAAGCTGTTGCTCCGCCGCTGCCGAGAGATGCTCTCATCCACCTGAAGAGCAGCGGGACAGCAGAAGGTCCACCGCATCCCGATGGACGTTTCGCCGTGTGGACGGTACCGGAACCGCTGGGGACATCGTCTGAAAGACACGCCGTCGACCGGAGAACTCCGCAACCAGAGGCGTCGTGACAAGTGAAGGATTTTTTCCCGTCCCTCCATCCGTGGATTCTAGTTTCACCTGTTTCCTCCCCTCGCGTCTCCATGGATGAACCGCGGGTGTTTTTCGGCGCGTCCTCCGCGGTGGGCCATGTGGGATCACACTGAGACACAGAGCCAGGGTACAAGACGTTTCAGTGGGATTTCTCCAGAAGCCAATGAAGGTAATGCTGGGAAGAAGAGCCCCGTAGTATGAGCCTTCATTCACACACCGAAGCTGTTCCTTTTCAAAAAGGGAACATCCTCAATGTGAGCTGTTGCATAATTAGAGTTTCCCGGGTCTCCGGCATCAGAGAGCCTTGATTGTCTGTCATGTCTGTATGTCAGCTTTGTGGAGGCTGCAGGAAACCGGGTTCTGGTAGAATGACACGCAGAGCCGCGAGATCCAAAGGTTATGAATGAGTCAGTGCAGACTATAGTAGTGGCGCTACCGCTCCCAGAAGGTGTTAATGGCCACTGACCCTGGAGCGGCCGTCCTCACACCGTAGTAGCACCGTCAGCACCGCCAGTGTAACAGCGAGCAGAACCCTGTGAGAACCAATTAGGACGGAAAAGACGTATTTTTTAGCATCAGATATAAATAATTGTGCAGAATTCTCCGGCTGTGCGTGTGGTTCATTCACCTGTTCTCTATCTCCTCCCTGCTACAGCCCGGTCGCTGCCGGCCATAGCTATGCTCCGTTGCCGCGGGTGATCGCTTCGTTCCTGCGTGCTTCCCGTCTTCTGGCCACGATGAGCAGCTCCAGTAACCCCCCCAAACGCAACACCTACCTGATCTCCCTGACGCTGGTCAAGCTCGAGGCTCTGCCAGACGGGGAGCAGGAAGAGGATCAGGACCTGGACCAGGACCAGGACCTGGACCTGGGCCTGGAGACCCCCCACCCGGGAGCAGACCCCCCAGGTCCGGAGCCGGACCCTGAGGAGGTGCCGTGCAGGACCGCCCCCGAAGAGGAAGATGCAGAGATAAGTGAGGAGGAGGAGGAGGAGGTGGAGGATGATGAAGAGGAGGAGGAGGAGGAGGAAGAGGTAGAGGAGGAAGAGGTAGAGGAGGAAGAGGAGGAGGAGGAGGTGCCGACCAACAACGGAGGTCTGCCTCCGGACCCCGTGGTCCGGGCCCCCCAGGCGAGACCCCCAGGGAGCCTCCAGCTCAGGGAGGCCTGCTTCCGGGCCCCGCCTCCCCCGCCGCTCACCGACTCCATGAGGGCCCTCGAGAGGGGCTTCTTCCCCGAGGGCGGGGTCCGCGGCCGGGAGGGGGCCCGCCCCCGGACCGAGTTCTACCGGGACCCCCCCAGGCTGTTCCTGAAGCGCGAGGACGGGGGCGACCTGAGCAGCAGCCAGTCCCTGCAGCGCTGCAGCGTCTCGCCGGCGGTGGTGTCGCCGCAGGTCGGCCAGCGGCCCCCCGAGGTGCTGATGCGGTCCCACGCGCCGCCCCTGGCCGAGCCCCCGTCCTGGTGGGAGAAGAGGGAGGCGCGCCAGAGGCTGCTGGCCTCCGTCAAGACCCTGGACCGCCGGGAGCACCGCTACGGGGAGCCGTCGCCGCGGGCGACCACCGCCACGCTGGGGCCGTACCGCGCCTCCTGGGCCGACAGCGACACCAAGGCCACCCTGATCCGGCCCGGGTACCCGGCGGGCGCGGGGTACCCGGGCCTGGTCGGGCCCAGGGATCCCCCCTCCGCCGGAGACCCCCGGTTCCAGCCGGTGTCCGGGGTCCTGCCCCCTCCCCCGCCCCCTCCTCCGCCCCCGGCCGCGCCCGGACCCCCCCCCCAGAGGAAGGGCAAGAGCCGCACGCTGGACTACAGCGACCTGAGCGGCCTAGGCGAGGACCCCCGCCGGGGGGGCCCGCGGGCGCCGGCCCGGGACAGGAAGATGCTCAAGTTCATCAGCGGCATCTTCACCAAGAGCACGGGGGCGGGGCCGCCGGTGGCCCCGCCCCCCAGCACCCTGTACCCCCCCGTGGAGCGCTGCTCCAGCGAGGACGAAGGTAAACCCCCGCCGGGTCCCAGCTCAGACCGCCCGTCGTGTGCTCGCTGTGGTCACTGGTCGCTGGATAGCCTACAGTCTGTGGCAGGCCTACAGGCCAACAGGTGGAGGGTTTATGCTGTAGACGTGAAGCGATGCGACAGCCTGTATGGTGACGTTAGCATGTCTGATGTCTCCTCTCCACTCGGTTGGCTTTGGAAAGAGGACAGCCTGTGTGGTCAAATGTGCACGTCTCCTCTCTACCTGGTGGCTTTAGAGGGAGGACAGCCTGTGTGCTAACGTTAGCATGTCTCCTCTCTACCTGGTGGCTTTAGAGGGAGGACAGCCTGTGTGCTAACGTTAGCATGTCTCCTCTCTACCTGGTGGCTTTAGAGGGAGGACAGCCTGTGTGCTAACGTTAGCATGTCTCCTCTCTACCTGGTGGCTTTAGAGGGAGGACAGCCTGTGTGCTAACGTTAGCATGTCTCCTCTCTACCTGGTGGCTTTAGAGAGAGGACAGCCTGTGTGCTAACGTTAGCATGTCTCCTGTCCTCTCTGGTGGCTTTAGAGAGAGGACAGCCTGTGTGCTAATGTTAGCACGTCTCCTCTCTACCTGGGGGCTTTAGTAGATGCCAGCCCAGGGATGGTTCCTCTTTGGGCGGAGGCCCTGCATTAGGATGGGCGGCTGCCTGCAGCACATAAGAGCCCCATCAATGGGGCCTTTCAGACACGATGTAAGTGCGATATAAGCGCCGGTCCAGTCGTAGGCTGGGACCTCGAGTGCAGATGCAAAGCAAAGACTAGGATGCAAATTAGGTTGAGTGGCTATTAAGCAGTACGGACCTCTGGCTGTTTATAGGGAGAACACATAAAAGCAAGCAAATGAGTCTGAGAGCCTTAAACCAGCCCAGACGATGTTTTGACTTAGTGGGCCCTTTAAATATGTTGCAAGTACCGGGAGAAGATCATAGTCTGGATCAGATTCAGAGGCACAGTGAGGAGGTAATGAGATGACATCTCACTCTGTGTTGAGCTGATTCAGACTGTCAAGTAGTGCTTCTCCATCCAATGTATACACAAATATATATATATATATATATATATATATATACATTATATTGATTCATATGATAATGGGTTATCGACTGGCTGTCGGTTTGCTTCTCATATGAGATCTAAAGCACCTCAGCGTCTTCCTAGCAGAAGACTTTAAACTTTGATTTGAATCCTAAACATTAAAGTATTCGTTTTGACTCGTACGTACAGTGTAGATGACAGCTTCCCAGGTAAAGTGTGCACCTGTATCTGAGTGTTTGTACGGTTTGTCGGTGGTCCTTTGAGGGTAGTCGTGTGATATCTGCTCTTGATTGGGCCGGAGGAGAGGAGCGTGAATAATTAGGTTGAGCGGAGACAGCCGGACCGCAGGAAGCGCGAGCGCACAGGAGAGGGGCCACTTCCTGCTGGGGGCGGAGTCTGATCCTCCAAATGGAGCTCATTCATTCAGATGTTCAGCAGCAGCATAATAAGGACACGTTCCAGTGTGTGTTTCACACAGTGAGTGTGTGTTTGACAGAGTGTGTGTTTAATACACTAAGTGTGTGTTTAATACTGTTAGTGTGTGTTTAATGCACTTAGTGTGTGTTTAATACTGTTATTGTGTGTTTAATACATTTTTAGTGTGTGTTTAATACTGTTATTGTGCGTTGAATACACTTAGTGTGTGTTTAATACAGTTAGTGTGTGTTTAACACATTGAGTATGTGTTTAATACAGTTAGTGTGTGTTTAACAAAGTTAGTGTGTGTAGTAACAGAGTGAGTCACTGTTTAACACAGTTAGTGTGTGTTTAATACACTAAGTGTGTGTTAAATACTGTTAGTGTGCGTTTAATACACTTAGTGTGTGTTTATTACAGTTAGTATGTGTTTAATTCAGTTAATGTATGTTTAATACACTTAGTGTATGTTTAATACACTTAGTGTGTGTTTAATACACTTAGTTTGTGTTTGACACACTAATGCCGCTTTTCCACCGCACATGTAGCTCGACTCGACACGACTCGACACGACACGACTCGACACGGTAGCAGCACGGGTGCTTTTCCACCGCAAATAGTACCTCCTGGACGTGGGCGGGGTCGGCTGCGCGAAAGGGCCGTGACGTATTTGTGTACGCGACGCAAACAACAAATACGCAACCCACACATGGACAGAACCCACATAACAACAATGGAGGACATCGATCGCATTACTATTATTAGCTGGCATGTTGAAGAAGTTGGAGAAGTGGAACATGTTGGCTGCGCGCTGCTATGGATGTTACCAGCATGGTTGCCATGTCGCTCTCGTGACTTCGTCACACTCTCTGGCCAATCAGTCGCCGGCCGTCTGCCGACGTCACCTTTTAGCATCGGCTCAGCTCGCTTGGAACCTAGAGCGAGTAGGTACTAGAAAAAGCAGCCACTTCAGGTACCAGATACCATGGTACCGCGGTGGAAACGCAAAAAATGCGAGCTGAGTCGAGTCGTGTCGAGTCGTGTCGAGCTGGTACCATGCAGTGGAAAAGCGGCATAAGTGTGTGTCTAACAAAGTCAGTGTGTGTTTAATATAATTTCTGTGTATTTAATACAGTGAGTGTGTTTAACATGGTTAGTGTGTGTTAAATACAGTTATTGTGTTTATAATATAGTTAGTGTGTGTTAAATGCAGTTAGTGTGTGTTAAACACAGTTAATGTGTGTTTAATACAATTAGTCTGTTTATAATACAGTTATTATGTTTAGAATACAGTTAGTGTGTGTTAAATACACTTGGTGTGTGTTTAATATGGTTAGAGTGTGTTAAATACAGTTAGTGTGTATTTAGTACCGGTAATGTGTATTGAATACAGTTAGAGTGTGTTTAATCCGGTTATTCTGTGTTTAATACAAACCTTCGGGTGTCCCCGACAGGGAAACATAGTCGTTACACATGTACTACATTTCCCAATAGCAACAGAGCATCACCTGCTTACACACACACACACACACACACACACACACACACACACACACACACACACACACACACACACACACACCCACACACCTACACAAACACACACACACACAATCACACACACACCTACACACAAACACACACACATACACTCATTGATTAAGAAAATTGTCACACACACACACACACACACACACACACACACACACACACACAAACACAGGTTCATTGATTAAAACAATTCTCTCTCACACACACACACGCGCGCGTGCTCCGTCCATACCATGCTATTATTTCATAGCGAGCCGCGCAGGAGGCTTCTGGAAAAAAATCAGTTGCCATGGCAACAGCCATCCCTGAGTGGTGGGTGTTTGGAGGTCTGTGCGATGCCGTCGCTGACGGACGGATGGCATGGGGGATGTGAGGAGGAGGAGGGACAAGCCCCGCAAGATGGCGGGCTGGGGGGGGGGGGGGGGGGGGGGGTGCTCCAGAAGCCCCCGTTGTTCGCCAGCGGCCGTCTGTCCTCTCCTCCAAAGGTTAGACTCCAGCGCCCCGGCCAATCACACGCCGGGAACCTCTCTCCCTGGTGTTCTGGCATGAGCCCCGTTTTAATAATGGGCGTATTGTTTGGGTTGTATTTCAGAATCTCCACTGCCTTGAGTCTACGGGGGGCTGTGACTGTAGCCTGGAGGGTCAGGCTATGAAGGCAGCCTTTTCAGTTATCTGTTTTACCACCAGAGCCGTTAAGGCTTATACGTGGGATTGAACCCCCAACCTTCTGCCCGCCCCTTGTTTCAGTCGTGTTTCAGTCGTGTTTCAGTCCTGCTATTCTTACTCTTCGGAAAACAACATTCACCTCCAAGTCATCAACGAGGTGCTTCTGTTTGTGAAGAGGTCCCTCACCTAGTGAAAGAGCAGGGGGCGGCCGTTAGGAGTTAGTTGGCTAGATACCAGAAAGTTGCTTATGTTCGATCCCCGGCTCCTCCTCGCTCTGCGTGTGCCGAGGTGTCCCTGAGCAAGACGCCGGCCTCACCCTGACTGCTCCCGACGAGCTGGCTGTCGCCCTGCGTGGCTGACACCACCGTTGGTGTGTGAATGTGTGCATGATTGGGTTGAATGTTAGGCAATATTGTAAAGCGCTTTGAGTGGACGCTGGTGAGAGAAGCGCTGTATAAATGCATTCCATTTACCGTTTTACCAAAAGAGCGTCTGAGGTTCAAGGCTGGTCATCACCAGTAGTGAATGAGAATCGTTCTCTGTTGTACCAGGTTTCTGCTTACTGAGGGAATTCTGCTGGTGATCAGACCATGTTGTTACTGCCTGTCCAGCAATACTAATGGATTTTCTTAATGAAATCACTTTAATTGATTCACCTCATGATTCAATAATGTCCGTTATGTATATCTATCCCTAGTAAGCCCATCGATTCTCCTATCGATTCTATACAGTGTGCTTCAGCATTTATAATTAACCTCATTGACCGAATGGCTTCCAGCACTGTATACTGAAGAGTAGCTACAGTATATATATGAATATATACATCCACATACACAATGTGTGTGTATATATGCGACAGTATCTGGTAAATCTAACACCTGTGATCTGTGTCTAATTATATGTTGTGCGTCCTGGCACTGGCAAATAGTCCTTAGCATTGTGTAGCATTATCCTAGCTATCGTTGTTGTATACAGGGAGTGGGTTAACCTAGCGATTGTTAGAGCTTGGCACTCGGTTCTACGAAACATCCTTACTCTTACCGACAGCGATATATTGTTGTTTCTCCTTTTCCTGACAAATGTCACCTTATTGTAAGACGCTTCGGATAAATGCGTCTGCTAAACGCCCCGAAGGTAAATGTGAATGTGTCTGCCGGCGGGGTAGGGGGGGGGGGGGGGGGAGTAGGGTGCGCTGTAGGGGCAGGCGCGCTCGCTCTCAGGTGGTGATGGTTCCACCAGGCAGGAGTAGGAGGAGGGCCCGGTTGGTTGGAGGTTCAAAGGGTGTGTGGTCTCGTCCCTTCAGCCCCCATCCAGCGGATCCCACTCAGCCCCCCCTCGTCAGTGGAGGGGAACTAATGAGCGCTTACCGCTCAGGGCTGTTAAGTCTTACATTAAAAAGCTGCGTAATCCACCGCTTGGAAAGCTTCGATACAGCGAGCGTCAATGGTTTCATTAATCCCATTCTGTTGGGTGATGTTATTTTACTGGGCTGGAAACCACACAAAGCCATCCTCACGACGCCCTCTTGTTAAGCATCTTTCTTTCTTCCTCTCAGTCTTTCATTCTTTAATTCTTTCCTTCTGTCCTTCTGTCTTTCTTCACCAGCGGCGTGTGCCAGTCAGGACTGGACTTTCAAGCAGACCGTCCAGGAGCTTCACCTGGTAAGAGTCCAGACAGCGGGACACAGCCAAGGGCGGTCTGAAGGCAGCCTGATAATAACGTCAGTGTGTGTGTGTATTGTGTGCGTGCGTGCGTGTGGGTGTGTGTGTCGGTGTCTGTCTCGCTCTGTGTCTGTGTGTGTCTGTGTGTGTGTGTGCGTGTCTGATTCTGTCTCTGTCTCTGTCTCTCTCTGGGTTTGTGTGTCTGTGTGTGTGCGTGCGTGTGTGTGCGTGTCTGTATCTGTGTGTGCGTATGTGCTTCTGTACGCGTGTATGCGTGTGTGTGTGCATGTCTGATTCTGTCTCTGTCTCTGTCTCTCTCTGGGTTTGTGTGTGTCTGCGTGCGTGCGTGCGTGCGTGCATGCGTGCATGTGTGTGCGTGTCTGATTCTCTCTCTCTCTCTGTCTGTCTCTGGGTTTGTGTGTGTCTGCGTGCGTGTGTGTGTGCGTGCGTGTGCGTGCGTGTGTGTGCGCGCGTGTGTGTGTGTGCGTGTGTGTGTGCGTGCGCGTGTCTGCTCTCCAGGGGGTTCTCGGAGGGCTCTGCAGTGGAAAGTCTGCCCTGGTTCACAGACACATGACTGGGAGCTACTTGCCGTCTGAGAACCCTGACGGTTCGTACTCGCAACCTTGATCCGTCTATTCTCCGAGACGCAGAGCCCGGTGTCCCACTAACGTAATGAGATGTAAAGGAAGCTCTGCTCTATTTCTGGTTCCCACAGGGCGCCAGTACATCAAGGAGATGCTGGTGGACGGCCAGAGTCATCTGCTGGTGATCAGAGAGGAGACGGGGCCGCCAGATGCTCAGGTGACTCCAACATGGCAACGCAGATGAGCTTCACTGTCTTGTGCCTGTAGGACAGTGGTTCTCAAACTTTGAGAACCACTGTGCTTTTTCAGCCGAGTGCCCCCCTTCACCGGCACAAAAAAATGTAAAAAGAACATCAATAATGTATATGCGTTCTATTTGGCAATGTTGATATGAATATTAAAAGGGTGCAAATACTCTTAATTTATTGAGAAACGTGGGCCTGTGCTTCATGCAACTGTTGGCTCATTTCTCCCGCACAAAAGAAGTCCAACGCCAGGAGAGGGTCAGAGCGTGTAGAGGGGAATCCATTAAAATATATTAGTCCTGAAACCGACAACGTTCAACTTTCTGGCTGCGCTTTCTTTCTCATAGATTCTCCTTTGTCCTTGTTTTCAGAATTACATTTCAACAACCTTTCCATTTTCTCGATTTTCTATTGTCTAGCTTTCAGAACTGTTTCTTCAGTTTTTTATTTTTTCCGAGTACCCCCTGCGCTAGTCCAACGACCAGTGTCCAGCCGCTACCTCCGTTTGAGAACCACTGTCCTGTTGTGGGACGTCTGCTCTTGAGTCTCTCAGAGCTCCCCGCTCCTCCGTCTGACCGTCTGACCTCTGACCTCCGCCCTCCGCCCTCCCTCAGTTCGCCTGCTGGGTGGACGCGGTGATCCTGGTGTTCAGCCTGGAGAACGAGGCCAGCTTCCAGGAGGTGTACCGCAACTACCACCAGCTCAGCACGCTCCGGCCCATCGCCGAGATCGCCTTCATCGTGGTGGGCTCTCAGGGTGAGAGAACCGCCCGACTCCCATTACTAACGGCATGGAAACCCCGTGAGCTTTCAAACCAAACGGTTCCTTTGAACGGGACCAGAGGGTCTCATTCAAGTAAGTGTTTGTATGCACTGAAGAAATAGTACTCGGCATCGTGTAGAATTTTATCCCAGCTGTCGTTGTTGTGTACAGCGAATGAGTTAACCTAGCGATTGTTACTGCTTGGCACATCCGTACTGTACCGACAGCGATATATTGTCGTTTTTATCCGTCTTCTGACAAATGGAGTTATGGTGAGTCGCTTTGGATAAAAATGTCTGCTAAATGCCATAAATGTAAATGAATGAGGTGCCCCCCCCCCCCCCCCCCCCCCCCCCCCCACACTCATCGACTGAGATTGCTGCTGTAACACCCCAGGATGAATGATAATGAACAGACTGAAACGGGACTCGAGGTGTCGCCCTGAGTGTAACGTACGCCGGTGATGTTGCAGATAAGATCAGCAGCAGCAACCCGCGGGTCATCGGCGACGCCCGCGCCCGCCAGCTGTGCTCCGACGTGAGGCGCTGCACCTACTACGAGACGTGCGCCACCTACGGCCTGAACATCAACCGCGTCTTCACCGACGGTCCGTGCCCCCCCCCCCCCGTCGCCCTCCGTTCATCCATTCATACAGCTATAGAATTTCCGATACCGTTTTTTTTTCCTTCCCGATACCCATTCCGATTCCTGAACTTGCGTATCGGCCGATACCGAGTATATACCGATACAGCATCTAGCATTGTGACTACTAACAGCACATGTTCTTATCGAAGGGTTCTCTTACAATGAAAGCAATGGTCGGTTCACTTACTGTCGGCAATTTTATTTTCAGAAATAGATCATTTACACTTATAACATATAATCATAATAATACATTTGTATTCTTGTACTTTAGCGTGAGCATCCATGTTTTTCCGACTCGGTGGCTCGGACTTTCGACTTCCGGCCGTTAACGAACGCAGCAGAACACCTCACGTGTTTCTGACATTCTCTGCCTGTGTAATAAATTAGCTAGTCATGTGATGTTGTCGGATCGGTGCAGACACTTAAGTACTCGCGATACCTAAAACTGCATTTCAGGCGGTATCGGAGGAATTTCCGATACTGGTATCGGTATTGATATCGGTATCGATACCTTCCTCCCCCCCCCCCCCCCCCCCCTAACCCTAACACAACACACCGGGTTCACACCGGGTTCACACCGGGTTCACACCGGGTACACACCGGGTTCACACCGGGTTCACACCGGGTACACACCGGGTACACACCGGGTACACACCGGGTTCACACCGGGTTCACACCGGGTTCACACCGGGTTCACTCGCAGGCCAACGCTTAGCCTTTCTGCTTTCTGCTCCACAGCTGCTCAGAAGATCATGGCGGCCAAAAAGCAAGCGGCGCTATTGGCCTCCTGCAAGTCCCTCCCCAACTCCCCCAGCCACTCAGAGGGCTCCACGCCGGTGTCGGGGGTGTTCCCCGGCCAGGTGAGACTCCGCCTCCTTAGCTCTGTCACCTCCCCTCCACCATACACATACACAATACAAATACACATACACAATACAAATACACAATACACATACACTTACACAATACACATACACATACACAATACAAATACACAATACACATACACTTACACAATACAATACACATACACAATACAAATACACAATACAATACACATACACAATACAAATACACAATACACATACACATACACAATACAAATACACAATACACATACACTTACACAATACAATACACATACACAATACAAATACACAATACACATACACAATACAAATACACAATACACATACACAATACACATACACAATACAAATACACAATACACATACACTTACACAATACAATACACATACACAATACAAATACACGATACACATACACTTACACAATACAATACACATACACAATACAAATACACAATACACATACACAATACAAATACACAATACACATACACAATACAAATACACGATACACATACACATACACAATACAATACACATACACAATACAAATACACAATACACATACACATACACATACACAATACAATACACATACACAATACAAATACACAATACACATACACATACACAATACAATACACATACACAATACAAATACACAATACAATACACAATAACAATACAAATACACTTACACAATACAAATACGCATACACAATACAAATACACAACACAAATACAGAATATAATTACACAATAACAATACAAATACACATACACAATACTAATACACAATATAAATAAAAATAAACAATACAAATACACAATACAAATACAAATACACAAAACAAGTACAAAACACATACACGTACACAATACAAATATGGGCGTGCATTCTGCTTAGTATCCTGGCTCTGACCCCCCCCCAGGCCAGTAACGGCGGGCAGAGCAGCGACTACTCCTCCTCCCTGCCCTCCACGCCCGTCATCAGCCACAAGGACCTGTGTGCCCGCCAGGCCCGGGGGGCGGGGCCAGAGGACAGCCCCGCCCCCGCCGCCGCCGCCGCCGCCACCGCCCAGCGCAGCGCCGCCCCGCGGAGACGCACGCCCCGCTTCACGGTGAGGACCCCGCCCCCCCTCTGGGGGCCCCTGGGGGCCGGGGGGGGGGCGTGTTCTGAGGGTAACGGCGGTGTGGGGGGGTTGTGTGTGCAGGGCCGGAGAGGCAGCGACTCCAACCGGAGGAGCGCCGACAGCACGGGGGACCTGGGCAGCGGGCGCTCCATCCCCGTCAAGCAGGTAGGGGGGGGGGGGGGGGGGGGGCTAGAGGGGAGGGGGTGCTCCATCCCCGTCAAGCAGGTAGGGGGGGCTGGGGGGGGGGGGGGGGGGGGCTAGAGGGGAGGGGGTGCTCCATCCCCGTCAAGCAGGTAGGGGTCTGAGGGGGACACTCTTTCCACGTCAAGCATGTAGGGGGGCCGGGGGGGGGGGGGGGGCGAGAGGGGAGGGGGACTGGGAAATGAGGGGTGGGGGGGGTCACTCCATCGCCATCAAGCAGGTAGGGGCCCAGGATGGGGGGGGGCTGAGAATGACCTCACTTCACTAATGCACATTAGGTGTGCAGAATCCATTTCATTCTGTGCAGTAATCACTTATATATATAACTATAACAGAAGATGAATAGATGCAGTCTTTTGGCAGTGGGGGCTGCTGGCCTCGGGCCCCCCCCCCCTCCAGAGTGAGGTCCTGTTAAAGGCGTCTTTGTCCCCCCCCCCCCCCCCACAGGGCTTTCTGCTGAAGCGCAGCGGGAACTCGCTGAACAAAGAGTGGAAGAAGAAGTACGTGGCGCTGTCCAACGACGGCATCCTGTCCTACCACCCCAGCGTCAACGTGAGTCAGCGACCGGAGCCCACAGCGCATACACACACGGAGAACCATGCACAATACACATACACAATACACATGCACAATACACAACACACGTACACAATACACATACACAACGTGAGTCAGCAGCAACAGGCCCACAGCGCACTGACACACGGACAACCATACGCATACACAAAACACAGACACGGTACACATGCACAATAGACGTACACAAATGCACAATGCAAATACAACTACACAATACAAATACAAATACATAATACCCAATCCAAATAAAAACGCACAATACAAATACAAACAATACAAGTACAAATATACAAAACAAACACGCAAAACAATACACATACACAATACAATTCCACGATACAAATACAAATACACAATACAGGTACAGAAAACAAATTCAAATACACAATACAAATACAAACAATACACATCCGCAATACAAGTACAAATATACAAAACAAATACGCAAAACAATACACATACACAATACAATTACACGATACAAATACACAATACAGGTACAGAAAACAAATTCAAATACACAATACAAATACAAAACAACACACGTGTTCAATCCTAATACAACACATATACAATATGCTCCATAACGATACGCTCAGAGTGTGTGCTGTGATAGCCGTGGTGTGATGCATTCTGGGCCGGCTCCACTCCAGGACTACATGCTGAACGGCCCCGGGAAGGAGATAGACCTGCTGCGCGTCACTGTGAAGGTGCCGGGGAAGAGACCCCCCCGCGCCGGGCCCCCCTGCGGCCCCCCGCTGGGCGTCAACGGGAGAGCCAAGGAGGGGCCGGACGTCACCCACCCAGGTCAGGGCAGACCCCCCCGTCCCCCAGGAGATGACCTGTGTTCAGCGTGGATGGGATTAGGACTAGGTGGAGAGATGATATCCCTGGGAACGCCCTGGGATCCCACCGTCAGAGCCCTGGGACCCCCCCCCCCCCACGAAAGGGAAGTCTGGGGGCCCCCGGCGAGAGCTGCCGCCCCCCGCGACCCGACCCCGGATAAGCGGTTTGGAAGATGAGATGAGAGATGAGATGAGGGATGAGATGAGTGTGGTTGTGATGGTGGGGGGGGGCAGCAGAGGGTAGGAGGGCCACTCTCTGTTCAGGACTCTGTGCTCGGGAGGACCTGGTGAGTGGAGCTCTAGGGCGGCGGCACGTGGCTCCGGAGGCACAGCGGGGGTTGGCTGGTTAACCGGAAGGTTGCTAGTTCGATCCCCGGCGCCTCCGAGCTGAGTGAGAAGGGTTCCCTGAGCAAGGCACCTCACCCTGACTGCTCCCGACGAGCTGGCTGTCACCTTGTGTGGTCGACTCCGCCCCCGGTGTGTGAATGTGTGTGTGAATGTGTGCGTGAATGTGTGCATGAAATGTGTGCATGAATGTGTGCGTGAATGTGTGCATGAATGTGTGCATGAATGTGTGCATGAATGTGATCATGAATGTGTTCATGAATGGGTGAATGTTAGGCAGTATTATAAAGCCCTTTGAGTGGCCGCTAGTTAGAAACACGCTGTATAAATGCAGTCTGTTTACCATTTAAAGGGCGCTTTGTTCTTGGTCGTGTGTTCCAGACATGGAGGGCGTGTCCAGCTCGTCGTCCACGCGGGACGCGGCCGGGACGTCCCCGCCGTCGGACAGGAAGAAGCATCGCAGGAAGAAGAGCCTGAACCAGAAGGGGGACTCGGCTGCCGGCCAATCAGATGGTAACGCTTCAAATTTATGACCTCATTTCCTGCTGCCCGAGATCGAAACCTAATTGGTAATTGCGAAGCCAGAAGCAATGAGAGTAAAGAGTAATGAGGTTTTAATGAAGTTTGACTAATCGTGAACCGCTGTCTGCACTCTCCTCTCTCCTTCCTTCTCTCCTCTCCCGGATATTCTGCGACATTTGCTATTGTAAGCCAAGCGAAAAATGTGGAAACTAAAAAGCTTTGGCAGCTTAAGAAACATAAACAAGACAGGTAATGCAGTTGCGTCCGCCCCGATCCCTATTCTGTGACCCGGCCATCTGTGTGCTTGTTTGCTGTGTTTGTTGTTTTGTGCTGCGTTACGTAACGATGCTCATCTCCATACAAAGCTTTTATTCTGCCTTGGCCCAGCCCCGTACATCGCTCCATTATTTCATGTTACCGAACGCAATCATTTCCGCTCCTGTGTTCATAACACAGTCATGTCAAGTTGTTCAGAGTCATTGCTTACCAACCTGCAACTCAAAGGATTCAACATGCTTTTGTTTAAAGTGATGTAATTCATGGTTTTAATCGACAATAATGTTTAGACATGCCGATTCTCTGTGACACCTAGGCCTGCTGCAGCCCTCATTACATACCCTATACTCTACCAAGTATCATGCATACGCAGTGAGCATGCTTGAACAATTGTCATCGATTCCACATTATATTTCCCCGCTGACATTTTAAGGATGAGTGGACAGGTGTCGGCTGTGAACAGGAATACGTTCCTGTCGTCTGCAGAATATAAACACATAGATGACAGATAAACGTCTCGCGGCTCCCTTCTACCTGGGGGGCCTTCACTGCCTGACAGCACAACGCGTCAGCGCGGAGGCAAACGCAGTGATAAAAACAGACATTCACACCGACTGCTCCGCATTCTAGGGCTGCTAGATTATGAAAGAAAATCATCATCAAAATTATTTTGGTGAATATTGAAATCAAGATTATTCAAAGGATTATTTTTGAGTTTGAAAACATGATGCATTTATTCAGCAATTCTCTCCAAAAAAAAAACACTTTGTATCTGATAACAGATGTTACAGATGTAGATGCAATTTCTATAAAACATTTACGGAATAAAATGAATATACTTAAAAAATAAATAATAATAGTTTCAATTTGATTATGTTAGTTTGTAGACCGTTTGACCCAAAATTCACCCCGATGAATTGCACAGCCCTTCCACCACACCACACCCAAACCCTGTGTGTGTTCCGTCCCGTCAGACGAGGACAACTTTGACTTCCTGGTGGTGTCCAGCGCGGGCCAGACGTGGCACTTCGAGGCGCACGCGGCGGACGAGAGGGACGCGTGGGTGGCTGCCATCGAGAGCCAGATCCTGGCTCGCCTCCAGCTCTGTGAGAGCAGCAAAAACAAGGCAGGAGGAATACATCACGCTACGCAAACACCTCCGCAGCCCCTGTTGCGACCGCTACTGAGATCTAGCCCTCGTATAATGAAATACCGCTCCGTCGTTCACTGAACCTTTTTGCCTGAATACAACACTTCACTCAAAGCAACAGGATCAGAATGACTTTTATTGCATTCTTATTGCCTCAGAGTACACAAGAGTACAATTCGTATGATTGGAACCTCAACACACACATAGCAGCAACCATACAATATAAAGTGAATCGATGTTTAAAAATATATAAAATAAGTTTAAATAAGTAACAGAAATAGTTAATAGAAATAAGTAACAGAAATAAGTAGCAGAAATGTAAAGTGATCAAGTGGTAGTGGTACCAGCACTGGTTTAATAATAAATTCAATTTATATAGCGCTTTTCTCGTACTCAAAGCGCATTACATAGGAGCACGACAATAACCAAACAAAAGGAAATGTAAAGTTGACGGGGCTTGGGTTGGCGGGTGATCTAGGGGGAGGCGGAGGAGAAGAGATGGGTCTTGAGGTGGGACTGGAAGATGGTGAAGGACTCGTAGTCACGGATATGTGCGGGGGAGGGTCTTCCAGAGCCTGGGAGCTGCCCTGCAGAAGGCTCCATCGCCAAGGCTGCGGAGCTTTGATGTGTGGGTGGAGAGGAGACCGTGGTGTGTCAAACGGGATCAACGCGTGGCCACCCCAAGCAGTCGGCCTCCGGGGCTGTTTTGCCGGCTCTGCGGGTGTCGTGGCCTCCTGCTTGTTCTCCCCCCTCACTCGCTCTCCCCTCGTCTGTCTGCAGATCCGCAACAACAGCGGCAGTGAGGCGGAGGCCCTCCAAGCCATCCGCAACGCCCGGGGGAACAGCTTCTGTGTGGACTGCGACGCCCCGAGTCAGTGCCGCCTCCGCACCCTTCATCTCTCTGACAACATTTGCGTTAACATTTACATTCAGGGCATTCAGCAAGACGCTTTTACCCAAAGCGACTTAATAAGTACATTTGTCAGATGGAAGGGAAAGAACAATGTATCGCTGTGTCGGTACAGTAAGGATGTTCAGAGAACCAAATGCCAAGCACTAACAATCTCTAGGTTTACCCCTTCCCCGTATACAACAGGGATAGCTAGGGTCAGATGTTACACGACGCTAAGCACTATTTTGAAGTGCCAGGACGTGCAACATACAATAAGTGTGTACATTAAGTGTCGTCCAACTTCTCCTGTCGCCGTGCGGTCCGGCTCCCAGTCTAACCTGGTTCTGGTCCTCCCCCTCTCCCCCTCTCCCCCTCTCCCCCTCTCCCCGTCCCCCCCCACAGACCCCACCTGGGCCAGCCTGAACCTGGGGGCGCTGATCTGCATCGAGTGCTCCGGGATCCACCGGAACCTGGGCACCCACCTGTCGCGGGTGCGCTCCCTGGACCTGGACGACCTGCCCAGGGAGCTGACCCTGGTGCTGGGCGCCATCGGCAACCACCTGGCCAACAGCATCTGGGAGGGGCGCACCTTCGGCCGCCACAAGCCGCTGCCCGACGCCTCCCGGTGGGTGGAGCAGCGGTTGGGGGTGGGGTTGGGGGCGGGGCTGATGATGTAGTGTTTGTTTGGGTGGTGTTGGTGTAGTGTTGAAGTGGTTACTGGCTGCTGGTTAGTCTGTAGCTGTTGTCTTGAGTGCTGTCCTCCCGGAGTAAAGAGAGCGTTCAGCTGTTCTTGTGTCGATCAGGACTCGATTCTCTTGAATCCCTCCAATGCTGAGTCTGGTCGAGGGCGCGTTGTGGTCGGCCAGGGGGACTCTAACGGCTCAACGCAGCAGCTGTGAGGAAGGAGCTGAAAACCGTCTCACTGAATCCTCATGCTCTCCCTCTGTGTCTCTGTCTGTCTGTCTGTCTGTCTGTCTGTCTGTCTGTCTGTCTGTCTGTCTGTCTGTCTGTCTGTCTGTCTGTCTGTCTGTCTGTCTGTCTGTCTGTCTGTCTGTCTGTCTGTCTGTCTGTCTGTCTGTCTGTCTGTCTGTCTGTCTGTCTGTCTGTCTGTCTGTCTGTCTGTCTGTCTGTCTGTCTGTCTGTCTGTCTGTCTGTACCTCACTCTCTGTCTCCGTTTGTCTGTCTGTCCCTCTCTCTCTCTTGGTCTTTCTCCGTCTCTCTCTTGTTGTCTGTCTGTCCGTCTGTATGTCTCCCCCCCCCCCCCCCCCAGTGAGGAGCGGGAGTCCTGGGTGCGGGCCAAGTACGAGCAGCGGCTGTTTGTGGCGGCGCTGCCCCCCCCCTCCCCCAGCGAGGGTCCGGGCATCACCCTGTCCGGCCGCCTCATCCTGGCCGTGCTGGAGGGCAACCTGCCCCGCCTGCTGCTGCTGCTGGCCCACTGCACCAAGGAGGACATCAGCGCCCCTCCGGTGTGCCTGGCCCTCAGCTCCTGCTCCCCCCTGCTGGCCCGCCTGCCCGCCTCCCCGCTACACGCCGCCTGCCAGCAGGCCGACGTGGTCATGACGCAGCTCATCATCTGGGTAAACGGACGCCGCTCGCTCGCTCGCTCCCCCGCCCGCTCCCTCTGTCTCTCTCTCTCTCTCTCTCTCTCTCTCTCTCTCTCTCTTGGAGAGACGGACATCTGTCTCTGTCAGAGGCAGATGTCTCTGCCTCTGTCTCGCTCTTGCTGTCTCTCTCTCTCTCTCTCTCTCTTTCTGATCAAAGATGAAACCATATTTCCCCTGTTTGTTCCTTTTTGTGTCCCCATGACAAAAAGGGAATTGTCTTAAAATATGTGCGTTTGCGTGTGTGTGTGTGCTCCTCCCTGTGTGTGTGTGTGTGTGTGTGCGCTCCCCCCTGTGTGTGTGTGTGTGTGTGCTCCCCCCTGTGTGTGTGTGTGTGTGTGTGTGTGTGTGCTCCTCCCTGTGTGTGTGTGTGTGTGCTCCTCCCTGTGTGTGTGTGTGTGCGCTCCCCCCTGTGTGTGTGTGTGTGTGTGTGTGTGTGTGCGTGTGTGTGTGCGCTCCCCCCTGTGTGTGTGTGTGTGTGTGTGTGTGTGTGTGTGTGTGTGTGTGTGTGTGTGTGTGTGTGTGTGTGTGTGTGTGTGTGTGTGTGTGTGTGTGTGTGTGTGTGTGTGTGTGTGTGTGTGTGCGTGCGTGCGTGCGTGCGTGTGTGTGCGCGTGTCCTCCTGCAGTACGGCTGTGACGTGCACTGCCGGGACCCCCACGGCCACACGGCGCTGCAGTCCGCCCGCCGCGCCGGCAGCCAGGAGTGCGTCGCCATCCTGCTGCTCCACGGCTGCCCCGACGAGCCCGGCCCCCCCCCGGCCAGACCCCCCTGCCCCTCGCTCCCCGCCGCCGCCGCCGCGCCCGGCCTCTCTGTTGCCATGACACCGAGCCCGCCGGTTGCCACGACGCTCAAGATCTCTCACAAGAGTAATGTGACCAGCTACAGGAGAGCCGTTTTATAATCCAACTGTGAGGTGTGACTGTGTGTGTGCGTGTATACGTGTGTGTGTGTTTGTGTGTGTGCGTGCGTGCATATGTGTGTTTGTGTGTGCGTGCATATGCGTGTGTGTGTGTGTGTGTGTGTGTGTGTGTGTGTGTGTGTGTGTGTGTGTGACCCATTAGTTAACATGCGTCTGCTCTCAGCGGACTGCGACTCAAAACACAGATGGGAAGGCGAACGCCTCAGTTATAATTTGACTTGTTTGGTAACTCTTAAAACCAGAAGGATCCCGTTCAAAGGGCAGGCGTGTGGGACTCTTTACTCTACCCTGACCGCAGTGACGAGGGGCAGTAAGATCACCGTTAGTATGTGAGAGTTACTCGACATTAATGATATATTGCTCATGACTCGCTCACCTTGTTTCTGATTTCGAAAACGAACCGTTCACTGCCAACCCCTGCTCTGGGATTAGACAGGAAAAACCCACCTCTGAAAGCAGCTCTTATCGTGATGTGACCGCTCATAGTACGTTCCATTAGATCCATCTACATTTATCTTGAAGAGTAGATCATAGAAGTTAAAAGAATTGCAATATTTTTACTATTTGTATGAATCGGTGGATGTGTTGGTATCTTGGTTTGTTTACGTATGTGCTTGGATTCACCGCGTCGGAGGTATTGGTTGGTCTCATTTTAAGATTGTTTATGGACAGATATATGTTAGAAAATATACAGAATGTGTATTCAGTGGCTGGTTCATGCTAGAGACTCATGTGATCATCACTAACCACAGAAACGACTTGGCTCAGGAACGGGCTAGTTAGCATTCACTAACGATGACGGCAAACACAGTTCTTGAATATTGTTGCTATCATTTAAAAAAAGGAAGTATAAAACTGTTATTTGAAAGGTTTTTATTATATTATCAGATTTATAAAGTACATTCCTACATATATTACAGTACTGGGTCTCTGTCGCCGTTTAGAGATTAACAGCTTTTGGGTTTCTCTTCGTTGTTGCCTAGGCGATCTGTCTTCTCTCAAAAACACTTTAAAGACTGAAAGTTCTTACGTTTGTTGGCTTTGTGTGACAAAAGGCAGTTATTGAGTTATCGGGGGCGAACATGAATGAAACTCACGAACATGAATGAAGCATCAAGGTTTACAGTGATTTATTCTATTCTGGTCCACATGCAACGCAAACAAACAGATCTGATGCCTTTGTTTCGACTGAATGTATTACACAAGAAAGTTAGAGCCGAGAAAAAACTCGAATGTTTTGATTTCTGCTTGAAAGAGGCTTCGACTCCAGATGTTAAAATCCACCAGCCTGCTCCTCAAACAGCCAATCGCGCTCCTCTCTAGAGGCTGACCCGGAGAAGAAACAGAACGTGTGTAGTGTTCTGCTAACTGTCCGTCAGAAGATATAAATACCTGGGATATAAAAACACTCTTAGCAGTATGTATTTTGTATTTCAATCTTAAATCCCTCCACTGATTGTACATGTGTGTGTGATGTAAGCATCTTTTCTCCATTTGTATTTTTTTACCCATGCAGTGAATCATGGAGCTTTGGCTATTAATAAATCTAGGCTACTATCCAAACACCGTCCGGTCTGGGTTGATTTGCAGATATTTCACTTTAAATAGTGTGTGTGTGTGTGTGTGTGTGTGTGTGTTGATGTGTGTGTGTGTGTGTTGATGTGTGGGTAGGTCTGTGAGTCAGCCAGCCAGTCTGCCATCTCGACCAGAGATTTGTTCTTCTACAAAGACGTAATTAGCAGTACAAACTCTGCTCCGAAGGCTTTGTGGCGGACAAAGCTCTTAATTACACGCTCGGGGAAACAAGCAGAACCTGTGGCGGTGAGGAGTAAACCGGGCCGAACACGCTGAACGCACAACCCAATCTCCTAAAGGTCCCATATTACACCACCAGGTGTGAGTGTGATGAGCCGGGCTGTTACAGGGCTGTTTTGAAAATCGGCGTCTTCTGACATCTCAAGTGGGCGTGTCCACCTAGATGTATGACGGATAGATGAGCAACGTTCGCTACAGTCCACTGAGCAGGCTGGTAGAATGATCTATCCAGCACACATCTAGGTGGACACGCCCATTTCTGATGTCACTAAAACACAGGCGGAGGCAGATTTTCATAACGGCTTGTAACGGCTGATCACCCTCACCTGGTGGTATAATATGGGACCTTTAAGATGCTCTAGTTCTGAAGCACCTGACAGTTAAAGCAACACGCGCTGTGACTTCAGAACAGCTGTCACACCATGGAGTCACTTTGCATTTCTCTCTTCCTTGCGTTATGCTGCTCTTTAAAGTGCAGCATTGTTTCTATATCTTTTGTTGTTTCGTTAATGGGGTCTTTACCGGACGTCAGGTACATTCATGCCCGCAGCAAGCTATGAGGTCATCGAGGTCTGGACCGTGGCCAATTAGAACCTAAATACAACCGTATACAAAATCAACGGTTGCGAACTTCTCCGAGATGAGTAAATGCTTAATTCAGTTGACAGTTCTTTCTTAGATTTTTCCGTGTGTGATATTAAGTGGTGCGTGCGCAAGCCGAATACAACCCCCCCCCCTCAACAAAACAACCCCCACAACGTTAGCCGCACCCCACTATTTTTGAAACCCTGGCTATGGCCTTGGGGCCACTATGGAAACATTAGAGATCTAAGGAGTCTATGTTCCCCCTCAGCTTACAGGCAGACTGTAACAGATCTAGTTTGTCAGACTTGGATTGTGTGAGGAAATAACAGCATCAGTTCTATGATGGAGGATTCTCCCTGGACACTAAACCAAGGGCAGATTGACGCGGACACGTGAATCCATTAGTGACCAACAGGGCGAGACCGGATCGGACCGGTTGCATCTTCATGAGGAGGAGTCGCGCCTGTCTGTGCGGACGGCCCATTAGCCCGCGGGCCGGCGGCTCTGGGTCGTCCATCACCGCTGTTCCCTCAGAGCCCCACTTAGGAGATCTGAGCTTTCGTGTTTCACGGCTGTTTTGTTACGGTTTGCAAATGTACCCACACATCACTGGCGGGGGCTTAATTTATGGTCGGCAATCACACCGGAGGAAGCGGAGAGCCGAGTGCTGATTTGGCGTGTCGGCGGACAATATCGGCCTCCCCTTTGACGTTTAAATCAATGGCAAATTGAAAGTGTAAGTGAAGTCCGTTTAGCCGCTTCCTGGGTACGGCTCTTTGAAATGAAAGTAGTCATGACTACAGAAGGAATCGCCAGGGGCTTACAGTGCACGTATGAAGTCTCGTGGATTAAATGGCGAGGCATCGCCATTCAATTACACGGCGTGCCGATATGCGTTGGGAGTGGGAGTCCAGTACCGTCGTCTGGTTCTTCACCTGAGGGAGATCGTCTAATAGCCGTCCATAAGATGGCGATTTAAGAGGATCGCGTTAAGGGGAAGGTGGACTTGTCTTTCCAGTGCCGCATCAACGGTACAGTGAACAGAACCCAGACCTCAGACATTGGACCTAGGCAAAGATGTTGCAGATGAACTCTCTGAAGCGCTTGGCGTACTGCTCTGGGTGAACCGTGGAAATCTCTGCACCCGCCTGGGAAACAGAAGAAAGGAGACGTAGTGAAAATAGAGCACTAGAATGCGAGGAAAGGAGACGTAGTGAAGATAGAGCAATAGAATGAGAGGAAAGGAGACGTAGTGAAGATAGAGCGCTAGAATGAGAGGAAAGGAGACGTAGTGAAGATAGAGCGCTAGAATGAGAGGAAAGGAGACTGAGTGAAGATAGAGCACTAACTGAAGACGTAGTGCAGATAGAGCACTAGGAACTGAAGACTTAGTGAAGATAGACAAACAGAGCAACCCCCCCCCTCCACCACCACCACCAGGCCCCGCCCTGTAGGAGCATCTCACCCCGTGTTTGACAGTCTTGGCAGCGTGCGCGGCCTTCTTCCTGGTGTCGTACTGCGTCAGCACGTCGATGAGCCCCATGAAGTACACCTCCCTCCGTGGGGCCCCTGGAGACAACCTTCGTTAGTGGGCCCCTCGCAAACCATCACGGCAGACCTGGATTCTACCTCGTTAAGCAGATGCGGTCGATCTATGTGGATTTTGTTTGAGATACTTGTCAATGATGTGCAAGCTAGGATCGAGCAGACTTCAGGCTTTAGGGATTCAAACCCAGAACCTTCCAGCCGGGAGTCCGACCCCCGACCTGATCAACGTTGCCTCCACCTACCTTCGGCGCTCTGGATGGCGTAGACGTCAACGTAGGGGTCGTGCTCCCCGGGGCCCAGCGGCTTGAAGGCCCCCCTGTAGCCCGCCAGGCCCTCCGGGGCGGGGCCGGGAGCCAGGCCGTTCTCCTCCTCCTCCTCCTCTTCCTCCTGCTCCTCTTCCTCCTCGGCGGAGCCCTCCTCTCCCTCCTCCCCCTCCTCTCCCTCCTCCTCCTTCTCGGCCCGCTCGACGTCATGGATGCCCAGCAGGAGGCTGTAGTCCATGATGCGCATCTGCACCAGGAACTAAGCGGGCGTGGGGAGGGTGAAGGCCTGGGTGCAGCGACCGACAGAATGGTGGTGCAGCGACCGCCGACGGTCTGTTGATGCGTGTGGTGTCTCAAGGAGAAGCTTTACCTCCACGTCCCGGTGCAGCTTGTCCAGGACCTTCTCCTTCTCCTCGGAGCTCACATACACCTTCTGCAGGTTGTTCCTGAAGTCCACGTCTTTGTACGTCGGCAACTCTTTCCCCTGAAGGTAAAACGGGGCGGAGACAGACACGGGGTGAGCAACAGAGGGGCGTATCTGAGTCTGTTGCTGTTGTTGTTATTTTAGTCTTTAGTTTGTTTTCATTCAGTGTTGCCCGATCCCTTGGGCAGTAAACTCAATACATAATCCACTCTGTGGAATAACGGCAATGATGCTTTTAAAACGTTTAAAGCTAAATAAACAGCCACAATTCCCCGTGGGGAGGCTCTACTGGAATGTGTTTGATTAGATCACGGCTCTCTGACGAGTTTAGAACCACGCCATGCAGAAAAGAAGCCTTCACAGTTCACACATCGACTGGGTCGTGACCTCTGACCTCACCTTCTCCTTGAAGCTGGCCTCCCGGGACACCAGAGACCCCTAGAAGTGGAGACGGGGACCACAAGGGGTTGAAGTCAAGCACGTCAAGGATCAAGGAGCAGGTAGGGGTCAGGGGTTAGGGGTCAGGGGTCGTCTCGCTCAACGCTGCCTACAGAGAGACCCAGGATATTGGGGATCAAACCGAGAACCTTGACCCAGACCTCCCTTCTAACCTCGCACCTCCGACACTACTGGGATACACAGAGTATCTGGAGGTACTCCAGGGGTGGGTTACCTTGAGGCGGTACTTCCTGTGGACGGGTTACCTTGAGGCGGTACTTCCTGTGGACGGGAGGTTACCTTGAGGCGGTACTTCCTGTGGACGGGAGGTTACCTTGAGGCGGTACTTCCTGTGGACGGGAGGTTACCTTGAGGCGGTACTTCCTGTGGACGGGAGGTTACCTTGAGGCGGTACTTCCTGTGGACGGGTTACCTTGAGGCGGTACTTCCTGTGGACGGGAGGTTACCTTGAGGCGGTACTTCCTGTGGACGGGCGGTTACCTTGAGGCGGTACTTCCTGTGGACGGGTTACCTTGAGGTCATACTTCCGGTGGACGTGCAGCCGGTAGCTGAACACGTTCCTCATGACCAGAAGGTAGGCGTCCTCGCTCTCCACGCTCACGCGGTACATGGCCAGGAACTGGGGCAGCATGGTGTTGCCGTGGCAGGTGACGATGTGCTGCCCGGAGACACAGTCAGCCTCGTTAACTGCCCACGTTCAAGAGCTTTTGTGTCGTGTTGCTTCATTTCCCTGCTCTGCTGCCATCTCTATTCCCACGACTATTGCACGGAGCGTGCTCACAGCCTCATCTCTCTCAGTTTGATATACAGTCTCTCATCTCCTTTTGCTTTGATGTTGTCTACTCTTTGCCGTGGCAACGGGCGCTATTATACTACCGTATTGCCATAGGATGGAAGAGGATTCTTCTGTGGGATGTGGAGGTATTTTCCTCTAAGGTCACACAACAAGGAGTGAGTGAGTGTGCGAAAGAGTCAGGAAAACAGCCACTGTCTTACATAAAACATTGAGTAGTTATGCAGAAATAGAATAAGTAAAACTCTTACATAAAGTATCATCATAGGATACTGTCTGATTAAAGAGAGTGGTAAGGGCCCATGTGACGTCTCACTTGATGGTACTCAGAGAGAATATTATGCATGTCTGCTACTTCTTCACTCGCGATCTTCTTCACCACCAGAGTCCCGTCGCATGACGTCAGCAGCAGCCTCTCTCCATGGCCCTCGCCATCCTTCACCGGAGGGCTGCCCGCCAGAGACACCTGGTGGTGAGAAGGAGAATTACACCAAACCGAACCAACACCACCAAGTCGCCGGTGGTGGCGGCGTGGAGAGATCCGCTCCGGGCAAAAGCACCCGTCGCGGGCAAAAACCCAACCCCATCAGGCGGTGGCTGAGGAAGACGTAACGACTTTGTAAGTCCCTCCATCACTCAGAGACTCGAACGGAGACCCCCGTACATCAGCGTCCACTGGGTCTTTAATGTAGTTTGGTGATCACTGGATCTATAAATCCAGGGCCAGCCAGGCCCAGTCGGAGGTATTGTTACACTGGGCTGATGTGTGGTCTGGAGTGATGGTGCTTAACTCACCGTCCACAGCGGCCCATAAACGGGCAGTAATTAATACCAACAATAAAACCTCCTCTGATGCGTCAGCACAGCAAGAAGGGAACGGAGAGCCTTATAATCTCACAAATGTTCCATTTCTTTATTCGTTCTTTTATGCATTTTTTTTTTTTTTTTAACCCAAGGTTGAATTAAAAACCAAAGGTTAAATTAAAGCTCTAGTTTTTATAGTTATACGAGAGTGATAAACCGCAACAATGAATCAGTTTCTTTATGTGTTGCGACTCGGGTCGAACCCAGTGCGAAAAATAGAAGCGTGAGTGACGGTTGGGCGCGGATCAAACAGACTCGCGCATCACGTTCTATTCAAATGATGCGCAGCATTTGCATAGATATGCAAATATAGAAGGTATACGCACCAGCCAACATTTCTAGTTGCACAGATATCACACTGACAAAATCTAAGGTAATGTACATTGTTAACATTACTGTAGATGTGTTACAAGCTCAAAACAGGGTTAGGGTGAGGCTCATATTAATTCTAGTAATAATAACTAAATTATTATTTTGTGCTAAGAAACGTTCTAGAAACAATGGAAGTACTACGTAGAAATAGGGGAATATAGAGGGAATATCTATATAATGGAGAGTACTAGAGAGTCCGTCTAATTTATAGTCCGTCTATTGATTGATTTATACTCTTGATTACATAGAGTGACTGTCTTTATAATAGAGAGAATAGATATATACTCTCCATTATATAGAGGGAATGGAAAGTATAGATACACTCTCCATTACATAGACAGTAACTGTATATATCTGAATATCTGAAATTCCTAACGGATAAATTAAGTTATTTGAATATATAATGGAGAGTGTATTTGTATATGCACATATATATACTCTCCATAACGGGAATTGGTCTGATAATATCACAGTTTCTACATCTTGAAACCCTTTTGTTTCTCCCCAAACGGCAGCCCTGGGTAAACCCAAGTCTAACTTTATAGTCTTCACAAAAAAACACATAGAAAACCCACAGACCAAAACTGATGGGTTAATATTCCTCTTTAACTGTGCATCCTCCGGACTCACCTGGTAGTCCAGATCATCTATCCCGAAGCGTTCCCGGAGGTTCCTGAACACCTGCGGACAGTACTCCTTGAACTTAAACTGTCCTGGAAGGTTCTCTCTGGGGGACATGAGGAGGAACTGAGTGAGGAGAATGTTGGTGACGATTCTTGGTGCTGTCATGTGATGTTACATACAGTAAGCATAACCGCCAACATGGCAGCAAAGACTTTTATTTATATATATATATATATATATATATATATATATATATATATGTATATACATAGCATCTTATCCTACTTATCTTTGTTGCATAAGGGGAATGGGTCAACCCGATAGTTAGTGCTTGGCACTTGGTTCTATAAACATCCTTACTGTACCGACAGCGATATATTGTTGCTTCTCTTTCTTCTGACAAATGTACTCAAGTCGTTTTGGATGAAAGTGTCATCTGTATATAATATACATATATGAATGCATCTTCTGATAATGTCTCTCTGGCGTGCTACAGCAGAACCCAAACACCAGTGCCTGCACAACAGTGCGAGTAAAGCTCACTTTCAATCCAGTCGTTATTTAATAAGACCTGCATTCCCGAGTGGATTATGAGTTCAAATCCGCAAACTGCTTACAAAGGAGGTTTTGTCCGCGCGACACCAACATGTCGTTCCTGCAGCCGGGGTAAGTATAATAAGGCTAACACCATCTGATCATAATAACGTCAAAGAGGTGCTCCGGGACACTTATTCACAACACAGGCGAGACGCCCAAGGTGGAGCCGCGGCCGCCCGCCCGCTACCGCAGAGCTACGTGTGGTGACGATGATGATGAGGGGCCTACTTGTTGAAGAGGTGGTTGGTCACTTTCATCTTGGTGTTGGCTTTGAAGTCGTCTGGCAGCAGCATCACCGGCACGGGGACCTGGGCCAGGTCGTTGATCTGCAGAGCGGGCGGGATGATGAACAGAGGGCCCGCACGCACACCCGTGCATGTACGCACGCACACATACGTGTACGCATGTGTGCGCACACATACACACACTCACACACACACACACACACACACACACACACACACACACACACACACACATGTACGCACACAGACACACACACATGTATGCACGCACACACACATGTACGCACGCGCACACACATACTCAAGCGCAGACAAACACACAGTTGCACACACTCACACAAACACACACACAAACAAACACACATATACACGCACACACAGGCACAAACAAATACACACACACACACAGACAAACACACACACACACACACACACTGACAAACACTCACACACACACACAAACACACACACACACACACACACACACACACACACACACACACACACACACATATACACACCCAGACGCAATCACACACACATAGACACACAAACACAGACACGCACAAACAGACAGACAGACAGACAGACAGACAGACAGACAGACAGACAGACAGACAGACAGACAGACAGACAGACACAGATGAAAACGCGCGTGCGTGAAGACGCACCCCTGTAATTGGACTGTACCCACCGTGTGATTGACTCCCCACATCAGCACGCTCAGAACGGGGTCACTCGCTCGGAACACCTCCACTTTCTGATGAACAAAGTGTTTCTTCTTTGTCTTCCGTTTTGGTGAAAACGAAGTTTGGGGATGTGAAGTTGCTTTCGGAGAAGCCATGGTGCCTGTCCGCGCCTGCAGATCAACCAGAGGACGTCGATGATGAGCGGAACTATAAGGTTAACTTTATGGACTCGGAGTGGTCTGCGTGTGGCCTGGGAGACAGACAGGCCTGTGCTACCTAACCTGCAGGCTATGTAAAGCGGGGAGCAGCAGCCTGGGAGCAGACCGCACGATTTGCGCTGTAGTAAACGATCCTGCGTCCATCTGCGCAGCTTTCAGCGCATGACCTGCATACGCACGCCGGAGTCCGGAGGGGGATTAGTTGACAGGTCAACATTACCCAAACAACGATTAATAGGTGTCAATGGAGTAATTTTATTCTCATTATAGGCTTCCACCTGAACTATTATATTCACTGTTTCAGATAGGGCTACAGCGCTGCAGGTTTGAACAATTATAATTACCGGAATACTTATTAGCTATTGAATGCAGATGAATGCAGTTAGAATATTTAGATCTATGTCCA